>NW_009939689.1:0-26974 GCF_000696875.1 Nestor notabilis
CCAACTGTAACTATTCTATGATTCTATGATCACAAATCCTAAACACAGATCCATATAAACTACTATGAGGAAAATTAGCCAAAACCAGTACAGGCAGTCACCAGGTTCACACTATTTAATGGATCATGTTCATGAGAATGATGGCTATAGGGAATTGAATTCAAGTTATAATTAAGACACCGCTCTGTTTGCAGGTACGTTAGCTCCTTAGGCTTCTGCTTCAGTTACTGGCATATCAAGAAGTAAATACAACAGATGTTGAGTGGCTAGCAAGAAGCTTAGCTCTATAGGAATCATTAAGTATTCCACATTTCTTCTGTGACAACCTAAAATGTCTGAAAGTTCCCAACATGTTATTTAATAAACTTATAGTTTAATTAAACGTTTCTTCTGGTGGTATTTTGTTTCACTTTTTTTTCCTTGGTGGCATAAGTGAACTGAAACCAGGTTACAAATTTACAGTCTTGCAGAAAGAGATGCCTAAGAACTATATTTTTGTTGTTCCCATTATTTAAAAATGTTCTGTATTTATATGATATTGAGAAGAAAGAGGTAAGTGCTGTTACTTTCTTAAAGAGTCTTTGCAGAAAATGTCTTTAGTTTTGTTTAAAAACCAGAAAATGTTCCCATATATATCTTCTTCATGCTTACTGTTCCCATATTCACAGTATTGTGGTCATATTTCTATAAGGCATTCCTCTATATTTATAACTTGTACCTAAAAATAGTGATTATCCTCTGATCACAACAATTTGATATGGTCATTCTTGTAGTTTTTTGAGTTGGTGAAAAGATGGCTGTAGTTCAGATTTTATCGTCTATAGATTTGTGAATAAGAGTTACTTAGTTTTATGGCTATTTGTAGACCATTATCTATGTCTACGTTTCCTCTTCCACAGGATTTTGGGCATAGTCACAGGGACTCTTAAGACTTGAAGGTATATCACTGAAGGAGGAGTGGGCTAGGAAAACAGCACATTTTTTATAGTTTTAAGGAATACTGAATCTGTGTATGTATTCGCTAATGATGGCATCACCTTTTCACATTGCTTCTGCAACATGTTCTTTAAGTGAAACAGGTGCTCAAAAATTTAGTTTAAAGCTCTGGTTTAAGCATCCGTCTCATTTCTTCGAGATTTTTTTTTATTTATTATTATCTGAAAGACTATAGCAATATTTCCATGTTTGTACCTTCAACAATGGCTTCTTTCATTTGCAAATCCATTTGAGCATGATGTATCTGTAAAAGAAATGATAGAGTTAAAAACGTTTGCATGATCATGTTACTTTCAAATCTTAGAGCAGCAGGGAGAGGATGCATAGTAGGAAAATGCTATTATATTTGAAGCTAATATGTCAATGAAATGGAGCAACCTGTAACAGTTGTAAACAGCTTTCATCAAAAGCCTTTGTAATGAACATGTTTTATGATTTTAAAACTTGAAATTAAGGATCCTCAATTCTATTTCTCTGTTCTTCATATATTTTACTGTAGTTTTACTGAGGCAACAAACTGTATCAGTTCATTTTCTGATCTTTAAGAGAAGATCCTTCAAAGAGGCTCTGCTTCTTATTTCTTTCTTATTTATTTGTTTTTTATAAGATACATGGGTGCTTTTTTGAAGTTGTGTACTTGATCTTATAAATACAAGAGACAGTGTACTGGTAGCTCTCTTCTGGCATCTTAAAATTTACTGCTTTCACTTTTTACTTTGTATTTACTGTATTGAATGAATATATTTCTAATGTACTTAAGAAAGAATAACGTAGGTCTTAGTAGTGAAAAGAACATGTACACCTAGACATTTTGGAAATGTCACATTGCCATGTTTCTGCAGAAACTGCTTCTTTCAGGAAGAATGCCCATACAGAAATTCCTATTAGTGCAACTCTGGTGCTGCCTTTCCCCATTACTTGCTAGAGCAGTTTTGTCAGCAGAAATATAAAGTGTGTGAGTGGCTAGGATAAAGGAAAACACTTTGAAGGAAAAAGTAGTTATGACAGGAAATTCACTTGCAGAGCTTCCATGTAGGTACCTCCTTAGGTGTCTCACATTTTTAAGCTTTTTGTTTTCACACTCTGTTTGTCTAATCGTAAGTAATCATTCTGAATTGCTTATAAGGGAATTTTGTCTAGTGCATTTCATAAAGCAAACAGAATCATTCTTCTGTAAGAAGTATAATTGATCATCTAGAAACAAATATAATAGGTTTGGAAGTAATTCTTGTGTTTCAAGTTTTCCTTAATGAAAATTAATTATTTTATTTTGATCATTTCAGTGTAGGCATATTTAATGTTGATGATTAGATTAGCATTATTGTGGGGTTTTTTTTATTTCAAAGCAACATTAAATCTAGAGAAGCATCTTGGAGCTGCTTTTCTTCACCAGTATGTAAATCAGTATTGTTTAACCACACACATATATATTGTTCTTTGTGATATTAGTTCAATCCTTTTAAGTTTCTCCCATGCTATATTCATACCTGTAGCCACACAAAATGTGTCTTAACATTCTTTCTCAAAAATAAACTAACAACCAGTCCTTACTCTTCATGATTCCTCTGGTGATTCAGAGCTTTATTACGGAGGAACTAATTTTATCTGAATATAACTATGTAAGCATTAGTCTCCCACAGATGGCCAAATTCCCCCTATAGTCATTGGAAAGGGTAACTAAATGGCAATTTGGCCCACATTAAGACAGGTAATGTGACTTGTGTTCTGGGTGCCATTTTCTGTCCACTGACTATAGGAGGAGTCATGATTAGACTGGGAGCTTAATGTTTACATGGAAAAATTAAGGTTTTGTGAATCAAAGGCATTTAAGTTAGATCTCCACTCTCAACCATTTGAATGTCTATACAACACATTTTATGTGATAGCACAGAATAACAGCATGGAAGTGAAAATAACAAGATCTTAGTTTGCTAGTGTTTAATATTTCCTCACACAATGTATTTCCCATAAGGCAACTTTTCTTGTGACATTTCCTATATGCTTAACTAGGTCTTTAAATCTTTCATTTATGGTTTATATCCAATTACTTTTTTTGTAAGTTATTACATTATTAAAGAAGTGAACATTCATATTTGGTTTTAAATTGTAATGTAAAAGAGTTTGTGATTCTAACCAAATGGAGCATATTTAAATAATACATTACCATATTTTCTCATGGAATATTCTGAGGTTTCCTCCCCCACATAAAATAAAAGCTGCATTAAAAGTCATATGTATGTAGTTATTTTTATTGCCAGGAACAGCTCTACTTTTATGTTTCTACATATTTTTCTTGCTTTTCTTTGGCTTTATTAGTTTTGATTTGCTAATGAATTTTTGCATGTTAATTACTGTTATTATCTAGGAATACTAGAAGGTACATCAGGAGCAGATGGAAATGCGTATTACTTATCTACAGTGTATTGCCTGAAATTCTTGTGATTATGGAAACATAATGTAGATAATGCAGTACACTTTATCTCAAAATTCGGCAGGTCTGCAAAATACGCTGTGAAGGACCTGTATTAAGATCACAATGCAAAACCTCTGACCTACTGTCAAAAAGTATATACATATATACACATTTGTGTTCATAATTTTTTCGTAGCTATTGATATCCTATGACCATTTATCTTTTCTTTAAACCTCCTTCTCTTTTATCTTTTAAGGACAGTAAATATTAACTGCACTTTAAAACATACAAGGTATCTTAGTCCTGGAGTCAATTTTAGCATACTTTTAAATACATAAACATAAAAATATCACGGATATGGTAAGAAAGGTAGAAGGTATGAAGATATGAAAAGCAAGGTATGAATTTATAGCAAGAGACAATGTATTATCTTAGATCAGTGTGTATTTTATCAAAAACAAGCTTATCTTTGGGTTAGAAACTCAAGCAATGTATTTCTTCATTGCTCTAGTAGTTTTATAGAACTAGACTCTTCCCCTTCCAACATGGAAATGAGATGTGCTGGCTTTCTTTTTGAATGCTGAGAAAGTTCAAACAACAAGCTTAGCTTGCATGCTGCCTTTTTACAGGGCTAAAATTTGGATGAGATTAATTCTGCCTTGATCACATAGAAATAAACTTAAGAGGATAGAAACCGTTGTTTTTCAGCTGTTGCTGCCAAAATAGCAGCATAATATGCCTGAGGCAGAAAGCCCAAATCTGACCCAAATATTGGTTTTGGCCACAAAACAGAAAAAAAAAAAATAATTGCATTTTTATGCAATGGCTGAAGTTGTGTGAAAGTCTCCCCAGGGGTATCTGCAAAATTTAATATAATGGTAAAATGAATAGTTTTGTGGAAAATCACTGTTACTCTTTCCACTTCTGTATCAAGTTGTCTGCAGAAATCATGGTATCAAATTGTGAAAAGGTACAGTGTACATATATATACATAAATATAATCTGCAACTGCTTCTCACCAGTACAGAACTCTAAAAAAGTGCTTGTTTTAGAAGTGTTCTTTTGTGCTATCTAAAATTACAGTTTCAGTAAATAAGAAACACTTTTTCAAACAATTCTGAGGGATTTTTAAATGTCTGGGTAATTCATTATTAGACTTTGACTGAAATCGTAGATTAGCGTTAGTAATGTACACAAGGAAATTTCTGCTTTTGTACTTCTGTGCACCAGCCTCCTCCACCTTCTTATGAATTGATAGTTCATACCTGCTATTTTGCTATTCTATAATGCAACAGACAAGACAGTTTTAATTTCATTTACTTCTACTATTACGCTATATAATTTTGAAATAGTTAATATAACAAAAAAATGCTTTTTGTAGAAAGTTTTCAATAGTAAGAATAACTGTGACCAGTTAGAGTTGATTGGCATTTTCAGTATATATGTGGCAAAGGCTTCCCTCTTGGTATAAGAAAATACAGAAGTTTCTCCACTTCTGTTTTTTCTATACATCTTTCTCAAATCAAGTATGACTAGCTGAAATCATGAATAAGTGCTTCATAATTTTACTTTAAAATAATTTAAGACTAGAATAGATCAGATAACCTGTGGGTATGTTTTGATATAACTGACTTACTCGATTTCAATAGGTCATAAAGCTTGCTTTTGAAGAGTTTGAACTGGAAAGAGGCTATGACACTCTTACTGTTGGAGATGCTGGGAAAGTTGGTGATACCAGAACAGTGTTGTATGTGTAAGTACAGAACTTCAAATTTTTTTCTTAAAATTTGTTATCACGTATTTTTTCTGGGTCATGAGATACCTATTACACTTTTTAATTTTAATGTCTGTACTTTGTTTATATAATGTTAACTTAAAATTCAAGTACTATTCAAGAAAATTGTTAGTTACAAAATTCACTCCAGATCATTAGAAGCACCTCTATAGGCTTTTATATCAGAGACTAAAAACTGCAGAGAACTGAGATCAGGCATAGAAATCTGCTGGATAAAGACAGTATTGAACATACTTGATAAAAAGAGTAGTATACTTTGTGGGTCTTCTAATCCATATAAATCATTGAAATGAGTGCTAGATAACTGTAACACATGAGTACACTTAACACCCACAGAATTTATTTTAAATTAATATTTTTGGATGTACACGTTTGAGGACAGTAACTTCATGAAATGCATTTGTTTATGGATTTGTAATATTAATTAATAGCTACTTTGTGAACTATGATATCAAAGTACTTAGAACACCCCTAGTTTAATTTGTCTTAAAAGCTAAGACTGGAAAATAATTGGACTATTCGCAGGATGTGTGTGTTTCTTGTATTGAAATACCAAGTAGCTGCTACTGAGTAAATTGAATTCCATGTTCTGAGTCCATTTCTTGAAAAAGAAAATAAGGAAAAAAAGTCCTGGTTTAAGAGCTTATACTTTAAAAGCGATCAAGAAAAGACATGAACTGGAAGTGAGTGTTTCAACACCTGTACTTATTTTCCTTGTATTTTGCAGACCAATTAAATACTGCAGCAAGCTTTCTGGGGATGTTAATTTAGCTGCTTGTGACTGATAAAAGGGTTTGCAGTTTCCACTTTTTGTACTGGGATTTATTTTGACTTACAGGGATCCCAAAATGTCTTCAGAGTCAAGTTTTTGAACTTAGTAAATTTGGTACGCCAAATTGTTGATTCTCTTTCATAGAATCATAGAATGGCTTGAGTTGGAAGGGACCTTAGAGATCACCTAGTTCCAACCTCCCTGCCATGGGCAGTGATTCCTTTCACTAGACCAGGTCGGTTGCTCAAAGCTCTGTCTAACCTGACCTTGAACACTTTCGAGGATGTTTGTTACTCTGTGAGTACTTCAAATATCAAAGATTGCCTTTTCAAAATTGCATATCAAGTAGTTTATCAAATTTCCTTTCCGTTTGAAGGAATTTAGCCTTTGACTATATACTCTCCATTTATTTTCTATGACTTCCTAAAAAAGATTAAAAAAACCCAAACTAAAATAGTCTTACTTCATATTAATTCCTATTTCGTCTGTCTTAAGAAGACAGGCTCCCATAATCACATCACCTTCTGTAACTATCATTTTAATATAATTTTGAATATCTCTGCAGCAGATAATCTACCATTGGCATTTCTGGCACTAGTACAGTGTTTTTGCTGGAAACGCAGTACTTCTAGCCCTTCCTTCTGTATGATTTTTGTATTAAAACAGTGACTGTCCTATCCTTATTACTCTATAGCCTATCACTTAGGATTACGGTACAGTGTTGACCCTTCCATCTTAACTGTAAATCGTATTTTTGGTGAAATTCAGGTCTATGCAGTTAAATTTATTTGCCTTTTGGTTGCAACAGTTCACACATTAGCATTCCCCTGAAAATCGTTTGAGAAAGTAGATGATAAATAACGTAAATACTGTGGAAATACAGGAAGGCCCAAGTATGAAGCTACTGCATTACAATAATTAGTACTGAATTGGAATTTCTATTGTGACACTTTTTTTTGCAATTTTGCAATTACAAACACTGAATTATATCATGCATTCTCAAATACAGTGTCTTTAAACTGCATCACGGATATGTTCCATTTCACTTGCTTTTGAGGAAGATCTTCTGTAGAAGAAAAGGTAACTTTTCTCATAAAACAGTAGGTCCACTTGTAGACTACGTTATCATGAGAAAGCTCATAACTAAATGTCAAAGTGATTTTCTTATAAAAATTTTCTATCAATTGGTTTTAGTAACTTCTGTCATATTTAATGAGGTTTGAACAGCAACTTGCAGTTTTTATTCTTCTCATGGGAATGAAGAAGCTTATAGCAAAGACTTTTCTGGCTAGATTTAATTTATTAATTTCTCAGGATCTCTGAAAAAATAATACAGCTTTTCTATGCTGAGCAACTTTCTGTTGGCAGCTTAAATGCCAATTTCTGCAGAAATTCTGCAAAATATCACTGTAGAAATGCATGCATCTGATTCTAAAATGTCATAGTTTTTACAGTTTAGTTTAAACTAAATATGCAAAAGTATAACTTTCTAAATGCAAACCTAATTTTTAAGTGATTTGAACCATTCTGTTCTATATAAAATTTTTATTTCTGACATAAAATCCTCAATGCCATGCAAAATTTTCCAGCTCTCGGGAGCTAAGAGCTCTCAAGGTCGTAGGCAGCTATTTCTGCATGCTTTATTGTAAACTTAGACTTTACAATGAGCTCACTTTTGCCACAATGTTTATAAGTCAGACATCCAAGGAACATTGGAAACTGGCTAGGGACAGGTCAGTAAACAGGGGACCTTTAAGTATTTGATGGCAGGAAGATTGAGGGTTTTAACGATTATAATACATAGATGATCAGACCTAGCACAAGCTTTCTATAGTGCCCAAACTCTCAACGATTAGCAATTATCTATGTAACCTCAAAGCTGTAGCACTGCAGCTAGAGGGGAATAGGAAGGGATACTGGTGAAAAAGTATAAACTGTCTAGCTCAAATTTAGGTTTTGGAAGAAATTGGAAAAATAATTAGAAGAAGTCTTTTAAGTTCATGTAAATAGCAATGAGATGGTACAAACCCCAATTTACTTTGATGAAAAGCAGATTATTTCAAATCAATTTAATGCATTTCTGGGGCAGTGTGGTTGGCATTTTGGGTAGGGATATGGGTTTGTTGTTTGGTTTTGGTTTGTTTGGTTTTTTTTTGGTTTTTTTTGTTTTTTGTTTTTTGTTTATTAAAGCAGTCTGATTATAGTATTTATAGTAAACTTTTTAGGAAATCCTATCACCAGCAGCATAATTAAAAGGGATATGTGCACATATTTTACGGTTTTTGTAACTTTCTTCCTCTGTAAGCCTTACTCAAAAATTTAGCAGTATTATTTTATGGGCTATGCATGCTAAGATTGTAGTTCCCAAAACACAGCAAATACTGAAAAATAACCTATGTATGTTTAGGCTATAAAATTTTGACTGCAGTTATTTCTCATAATTAACAAAGTTTGACTAGACGCTAGTGACTACGTTTCAAAACAATTCACTAGAGATAATCATGTATGAGGTAAAGATTATCAGTCACATTTCCTGCAATGCCCCGTTTTGTGTTTTTAAATTCTTTTAAATTAAACTAACACTTTGCTTTAGCAAATTTGCTTTGCCATCAAATGCTATGGCTTATATTTTTGTTGAAGCAGTTACATTCAAATGCAATTTCCTTTTTCAAAATTATTGCCTTAAAATATGAATCTTTTAATTTTTCTTGTATAAAAAACTTGGAGGTTGTTTTTTTCCCCCTGATACAAAGAAGAAAACATAACTTAGTGGTCCTAAGCCAGCTGTTCATGTCAGTTTTTTCAGTACACAAACCACTGTCCATGTCAGAGAAATACTTCTATCAACCCTTACCTATTTCTTCTGGGTAACTGGGACTTGGAAAACAACCTATCCTTCCATAACTGGTAAAACAAGAGCAGGCTACCTTTTTATCTATCTCAAACATTATTGAATCTGAATTCCTAGTATCTTGTTTCATTTCATATTATTTAAAAAGTTTTTTCTTCTGAATGTTTTAGAAGTTGTAAAATTTAGGAGAGGAAGTAGGTTTTGTGTGTTTGTTTTTTTAATGCTGTGTTGGACTCTTTCTCTGCTCATTAGCTAGGTAGTTGATATTATTGGTATTAAAAGAAAAATACAAACCAAGTAAAATTAGGGATTTTTAGTAACACTGCTTATCACAGCTTTAACAGTCAAACCTTCAGAGCTTTAGTTTGTGATATGGTTGCAATTAAGCACACTAATAGCATAGTGACTTATCTTTAAAAGACAGAGTAATACTGTAAAACTGTTTCTTTAAAATGAAAAGAAAACCTGAACAAATAATGAAAAGGGATTTGCTTCAAAGAAGGAAAATATATTCACTTATTGAAACCTCAAGAAGTGTTTATGATTGAATTTTAAAATAAAGTTTTGTTTTATACAGTAGTTTAATGTCACAAAGACAGATATATTGACTTTTGAATGCTGTGCTTCGGTCAGCTTACTTTATTGTTCTAATGCCTCCAAAACACATTTATTTAAAATACTGTGCACACTAAACAAACAAGAAAAAGAAAAGAAAATGCAGAAAGGGCTCAAAACTTTTTCACATTTTCACATTTAAGTGCAGTATTTTTCATTTAAAGGATTAATTTCTCTTCAAATTAGAACATCAAGTAGTTGACATTTATAGGAAATAATGTAGCAGAGGTATTTGAATACATACATATATATATATATGAGAAGTGCATACTGGAATTTTTATTTTTATGAAGTCATAAGAGGAAGAAGCATAAAGCAAGCATAGTTGTTATATTTTAAAAATTGATTCCAGAATTGAATTTTACTTGCATGCTACACAGATATTTGTATACAGTAATAATATCCCATACTACCCATAAAGACTTATAATTTTAGAGTTCATCTTGTCTATGTTCAGAAACTATCAGTATAGGTCTCATAAATTAATCAGATTACTGAGTATAAACAGAGCCATTTAAGCACTTGTTACTTGGTTTCACAGTAGGTTTACACTTCTAAATAGCCATTGGGAAATTCTTGCAGGAAAATCACAGGTTTCTGTTGTCTTCCAATAAATCTCTACTACTGTCAAGAGACATCAGTGAATTTTTCTTCATTGCTAAAAATCCTCAACCTTTTGTTTATAGCAAAGTGCAAAATACAGAGCATGGCTTAACAGTTATGGTATTTTAAGTGTTTTAACTGGGAAGATAAGTCAGAAATTAATGTTTATTGCTGTGGTTTCAGAAGGTGATCCCCAAATTGTAATTGTACTTTTCTCCTTTTCTTTCTTTATATATCTGTTTCTGCAGGCATCTCCTAAACTACTTTTGTTTATGTAACTCACTATCTGATACCTCCTTTTATAGGCTACCTATATTATTAATTGAAATGACTGTCATGACTTTATCAACAATTATTATTTTACCAGCAAGAGTATATATTAATTACTCTGGCTATAACCTAGCATTTTTTGAACCTGTACAGTTCCTAATTAGTTTGGCAAGCAACTCCAATTTTCTGACTAAGGAGCTGCTTTATGTTCATTCTTACTATTAACACAGGTCAAACTGAGCAGCTCAGCTATATATCACTGTGTGTTATCAACTTTCTTACTTATCCAAGCTAAGCTTCATTTTTGTGTTTGCTTATGCTGAGCTATAATAGGTTAAATACTGTCAACTACTTGCTACCAGGTGGTAACCAAAAATCTTCTATACCATATGAGAGCACACTTAACCATTATAGCAACAATTCGAGGCAGACAGGCAGTAGTAGTTAGCAAGACCCTGGTCCATTCCACTCAGATGGGATTTTTTTTTTTAATATTTTATTTTCAGCATATCAGGGTAAGAAACATATTTTAGATATGGGATGTACAGCTTCTTGTTCATAACCTTGATGGATGAGATTTTAGATGCGAGACATAGGATTTCCTGTAACTTGCGTCATGATTTCTCCGTTCTCCCCTTGTTTCTGCTCAGCCTCTCCTTTTATTCTGTCATTGCATTTAAATTGTATTAATATTTGGTTGATTATATTTAAATAATATATTTGTGGAAGAGTCCAAATACTTGTTTCTGGTTTCTTTATAGCTTCTTTCTTGAGAAGTTCTGCTTCTGGGACATGTTGTCTCAGTTTGGCATGGTATTTGTATTACTTATCTCACATGTATTTGTTTATCTTAGTTAAGGCTGAAGTTCAAAGACAGAGAATCCAGTATGTGACCAATTTGAACAAAATAGAGTCTACATAAATGAGAGAGTCATTAATTTTTTCTTACATCAGTTACGGTTAACTGCAGTACCTGTAGCTTCCAGCACCAAAGTTTCTGATATGTGGAGATCTACATGGAGTTCAAGGCAAATGTCCTCTTCTAGTGACGTTGTTTCTTTTTCTATCTGGTGACAGCTTAGAGATATTTTGCAGCTACTTTTTATGTGCAGATTTTCCCACTATCTTTCGAAAGACTGTATAGCTATCACCAAGCTCGGAACTGTTGTTCAAATACTGTACTGGAACTTGATTATATGGTACGCATTTTTCACCATTAAGAAGTAATCTACAAAGATTTTTTTTTTTTAACATCATTTTTAACATGCATCTCTTTTCATGAAGATAACAGAATTATAGATGTACAAAGGATATTGCCATGAAGCTCTAAGGTTGTACAGTGGGATTCATCAGCTTGCCTTATGTATATTATGTCAAAATGTAGTTATCATGCATTACTGCATGTGAAAAAGCAGTTTCCCCTTAAATTTAGGACATAGTTGTGAGTTACTTGAATGGAGTAGATGAGGTTCTAGGAAGTTCTTCTGGACACATGTGCTTCACTTTCAAAAGCATGGCAAAAAAAAAAAAAAAGCAGTTCTAACCTAAACAAGTAAAAACTATATAATTCATACAGTCCCTCACATGTGTAATAGCTTAATTACTTAATGAAAGCTTTACGTATGAACAGCTTTATTAAAAGTGTTTAATAATTACTTTGAATGTGGTCATTCAAAATACATTTCTTCTAAGACTTCACATTGTTCTAATCCATATAGAATTGTTAGTTTTATTAAAAATCAGCTGACAGAACACTAGAGTAATGTATTTTAAATATGCCTAAATTTTATATTAATTTTAAAAGGCTGTGGGGGTTTTTTGTGCTAGTAGGAGAAACTTATGCCTCTGCAAATGACTTTGCAATTTATCCTACATACAGACTCACTGGATCTAGTGTTCCTGATCTTATTGTGAGCATGAGCAACCAGATGTGGCTTCATTTACAATCTGATGACAGCATTGGCTCACCAGGATTCAAAGCTGTTTATCAAGGTACGAACTCAATTAACTGTTATAAACACATGTTGTAAGTTCATTCATTACATCCCAACAAATTTATTTCAAACAGGCATTTAGCCCTTTCTCAGATTTTGAGTTTTGTTAACATCTCTGTTGTTAATTAATGGTTAATGGAGATGGATTTCCACATACCCACAGAATAACTAAAAAGTAGCTGAAGTAAAAATGAAAGTTACTGTTCTAATGCATTTTGATTGAAGGTCAACACAAACTGCAAATTTCTATCTTATTTGAAAAATTGAAAATGTTACTTTGTGCTAACCTGTGTAATTCCTTATACTGGATGTTATTTGAAAATTTTGGTTAGTTTTCTCAAACTTTATTGGGGTAATTATAAAACTTGTATTCATGCGTCTACAAGAATTTTCACAGAACTAACTCAAAATTAGTGTGTAACAAAACCAGCAGAAGAGATAGATTACATACGATTGTGAAAATTTAACCTCCCAAAAGTGACCTAAATTACTTTAGCCTCATTTATGTTGCTTCTGCCTCAAAGAGATGAGAACCTTGGCGACAAAAGCATCTTTAATTTTACATGACTGTGAGCTTCAGTTTTCTACTTTCTGAAGCTGTTTCATTCTAGTAAAAAATAGCTGATACCTGTTACTTTGTATGTATGTATTGATATTTTCCATTTTAATAGGTTACATAGACCTGCAACTAGAAAGAGCTCTTGCTTGTTAACATATGGTATCACTTTTGGGTAATTTCTGTGTTAATTAGTTTGCCTTAAGGATAAAGACAAGAATAATTAATGCTATTTTGACTAGTTTATTATAGGCACATATGGTGAAAATGATTTGATAGTAATTTTTGACGATATTATTTTCATATAAAAGATGCTGCAGAACATTCAGAGACTGTTCACTGTTCAGTAACTGAAAGTAACTGAGTTAGTAGAGTGGGAGTTCTCCCTAAATGTTTTCCATAAACTGAAACATTCTATGTAAGTGTTTAATTTCACCTGTAGTTTCCTTGCTGTTTCAACACCAAAACAGGCAAAATAGTGCAAAGTTATGTAGGTGTTAGCTTCAAGTTTATTAAACTATACATTTATTGTACTAATGACATTAAGACAGGCTTGCCTGCACAGGTTTTTATAATTGGTGTCTGTTGGCATATTGTGAACTGTAATGACGAAAGGAACAAGAAGGGAAAATGCTTCCCAGTGGTCAACCAGGAAATCAAATTTGGGTTCTCCACACCCGTATCCTTCTACAGATGGTCTCTGATACAACAGACATACCTGAAATCTTCATATGTCATCTTTTGGCTGAATGGTAATTTTGTTGAAGGTTGTTGCCAGTCTCCCTTGTTGAAGTCACTTTAGTCTGAATAAGTGTTAAATATGCTTTAGAGCAGAGCCTGGTATCTTCTGAGCACTCAGATTAAATTGGTTTAGGTTCATCCAAAGTACTTATTTTGAATGAGTGAACTATTCATCAAAACTTTTTTTTTTTTTTTTTAAATAAAAAAAGCTCTTAACTTAAAAACTTACATTCCAGTCCTGCCATGCAACAACTCTAAAACCTGACTGGTTTGGGTTTTTATATATTTCTGTATGTATAAAGAACAACATGACCCATATGCTTAAATATAACATGCATAAAGAGTAATCCCAAGGATGAAAACTATATTAATATCACCATACCGCTATTTTGAGGTCAGAGGTTAATCTTGTAACAGATAAATTATTTTTCTACCAATGATATGCTAACAGTATATTTTTACAAGGAAACTTTTCATGCAATTTGTTGCTGGTCATGGGTCAAAGCAGGGATTTTTTTTTTAGATATAGTAGGTAAAGAATTTTTCATTAAAGTAGTTTTTTAATCACACTTTTATTAGTATTAGTGTCCTTCTTTGGCTGCATTTCTGCATTTCGTTTGTGGTTTGATGACAAGTGAAGACCACTCATGCCCCAAATTGCCCAGCAACTTGTGATCCGATGTATTTAGGAAGATTTGAATTAAGAAAAAGATTTGGTTTATGCCATATTCTTAATACAGGACCAAGCATATACTTACCTGTTATATGGATGAGATGGACATAGTCATTGCCATGCACATCCAGGTCAGGATAGTGTCATATGGTAATATGGCATTATGCCTTGTAACAATACCAAACAGAGATGTCAGGTCAAGAACTTGGTGCTGGATACCTTCCTGATAGAGCCTGGAGTCACAGATCAAAGAAGGAATGATAAGGTGAATAATATTTCTGAGTTTGCCTTATTCCACTCATGTCATGGGTGTACTGCATCCACAAATGGGTGTACTGCACCTACAAATAGGTGCTTTATGGCTGTGAAAGTCCAAGGAGGATTGTGCAGCCAGCTGATCATTAAGCTGCTTCCATGCTTGTGTTCCCATCAGCTGTACCACACTGACACAGAAGCAGATGACAGTCAGCTTGAACTTTTGGGTGTGAATGTTTTTTTAGAATTTTATTAAAGCTTGAGATCTTTCTCCCATTCAAGCCTGTAAACCTGTCAGTCTGATAAAAGTATTTTGATCTTCTGACTTCCAGACTTCTTGATAACCAGTATAACATCTGTTTTGTAACCTGTTTAGAACTCACCTTTTTATTCCTGCCTTTTCGTGGTTATATAAACTAAGGAAGTTAATTCACTAGCCTATCCTTTAATTCATAACATTAATATAAAAGAAATCTGGTGACTCAGTGATATAATTTTAAACATTTTATATATAAAGCTAAGCATTTTATATAATTCGAAGTTGTTAGGAATTCTTGAAGATGTCAGGAAGTATATCAGCCCCTGCAAGCAGCTGAAAATGTCAAGTTTACGACCTTAATTTGTATTGATACTCAACTGAGCAGTAAAGCTTTTAAGCTCTTCATTATGATGTTGTTTCGAAGAAGATACTTCTTTTCTCCTGAGACTAGTAGAAGAATATTTTCAAAACATTTCAGTTGCTCTGAGAAATGTCAGTTGTCTTTTTGCATACAGCTATAGTACTTAGTAAACCTTGAATTGGTGCAGATTTTACACACAACTTGCTTATAAATATCATTGCACTACAAATATTGATATAATATTTTGTTACTGCTTGGAGATTTGCTAAAACTTGTGCTGAAGGAAATTAATGAAATTAGGCTTTTTTATGACTCTCACAATTAGATGTGCATTCGGGGAAATCATTATGTACAGTGTAATGCTTGGAAAGAACACAGCTCATGATTCGTTCAAGAAAAACTGTGAGGTTCTTATTTTACTCTAAGCTTTTATCTTCCTTTAATCTATTTAATGTATATTAAGTTTTCTTTTTATGCTTTGTTTTTATGTATTATAATTCAGACATTCTTCAAGTGTGTGCTTTTGGAGGACAGGCAATAAATGTATTTCATACTTTATGTGAATATTTTCATATGTGAAAGCTATTTGGATCTGTGGAGAACTGGCAGAGAGTTTCACCGTAGTATTGTGAGAATGAATCTGTAGTGCCATACAGTGCAGGTCAGTTCTGTAGATGAGCAAATGTCAGTCACTTAATTTACAGTGCAATGTGTTGTCAATCCATTTTAGATAAAGAAGCTTTCCTATATTGTTATCTGACCTTTTTAGAGTATATTGTTCAGGGATGCCTACAGGAGGCATTTCTAAGTTTCATCATCCTTGAGTTTTCTTTCAAAGAATAAATAGTATCATCAGTAGATGACTAATAAAGTAAAAAGAGGCATGCTATGTTACTGATAATTACTGCAACAGTTTCAAAGTACTTTTTAATAGCAGAGAATGTCTTTGTCTGAGTTTCGTGTAACAGTTGGGGTGGCAGACAGAACCCACTTCCCATCTGGAAAATAGAAATGGACTTGAGGAACGTAACATCATGGTGATGTGCTTTAATTGGCTGAATGTATTCCATATTTATATATTAGCAGGCTATCGTGGGTAAGATGAAATTTCAGTGTGTGCCACTGTTGTTTATTAAGTGACTGCAAACAACAGAGGCTTAAGTGAGGAGCATGATAAGAAGTAAGCATGTGATGCCACATAACTTCTCCCCCCTATATTAACAAAATAACAAAGCTAGAAATTCCAGATTGAATACAATTTCTTAAGTAAGTGCCTTTTATGCCTTTTAAATTTTTATATTAATTGCGTATCTCTGCTTCTAATGTTCTATTTTTATTTTATAAGAGCACGTTTCAGTCTTCAACCAGGTCTTGATATCATTATGTTCAATTATGCTCCACAGACATACAATCAATGTCTGTTACTCATCTCAATCAGTAGAAAGATTAACGTACAGCTGTTCAGTTCTACTATTTAAGCAATGTATTAGCTTCTTTCACTATAACCTTTAATGTAATGTGTCCTGGGTTCAGCTACAGCAGTCATTTTGTCTCCTTCTTAGTAGCTGGTGCAGTGCTGTGTTTTTGACTTTCAGTCTGGGAACAACGCTGATAACACCGATGTTTTTAGTTGTTGCTCAGTAATGTTTACTCTGACCAAGGACTTTCTCAGTCTCATGCTTTGCCAGAGAGGAGGGGAAGCCAGGAGGAAGCAGAGGCAGGACACCTGACCCAAACTGGCCAAAGGGGGATTCCATACCACAGCACGTCATGCCCAGTATAGAAACTGGGGGGAGTTACCCGGAAGGCCAGATCGCTGCTCGGGTCGGGCTGGGTATCGGTCGGCGGGTGGTGAGCGGTTGTGTCTTTTTCCCTTGTTATTCCTCTTATCATTATTACTGGTAGCAGTAGTGGTTTGTATTATACCTTAGTTACTGGAGAGCTGTTATCTCAACTCGTGGGAGTTACATTCCTTCGATTCTCCTCCCCATCCCTCCGGGAGCGGGGGGAGGAAGGAAAAGGGGGGGAGTGAGCGAGCGGCTGCGTGGTTCCAAGTTGCCGGCTGGGCTTGAACCACGACAAATGTGTTCTTTTACGCTGATAATGGAGATCCTTAATACGCTGGAAAAGAACATGTACGTTAAAAATAGTGTGGTTTACAGATACCTGTGTACATTTTCTGACTTAATTTAGGAATATCTTTATTAATATGCTCAATCATTTAAACGTCAGAATTTAAAAAGTGAAAAATAAAAGAAATCTAAGCATTCCCAATGTTTAAAACTTGGTTAGGTACAGCACATATTCTTTCCTAGTTATATGACATGACTGTGATGCCCTCTCCCTTCCACTTCACATTGCAGCTGTGTCTGACTGATTAAGCATAGGTGCATTCTTATCTTTTCAGCTATTGACTTAAGTTAAAACATCTTAAATTGAAACCCATTTTTTTGCCTCTTTGTGTAAGACACATACATTGAAACAATAACATATTGTCTCTGAATAAGAGAGAATTGTTCTGTTTTAGCTCAGCCACTGAAGATCGTTCTTCTAGTCAAACTTCTTTGGAAAGTAGTTTCACATCATAATTAAGCACATTCTGTGCAGAAAATAGCTCATCCATTTTTATTGTATTATAGAAAACTAAAATGCTATTCAGCTTTCCATCCACGTTAAATATTCAGTATGTTTGATATTAACATAAATGTTATTTCCAGATCCTAATACAACTTCAGCTAAAGATCTACCATGGCCATATTTTTAAAAAAACATTATTAACATTTGATGATAGTTCTTAAAGACTAAATAGTAACAAATTTTTGAGAATAAAATGGGCATTTCCTAATAAGATTCTAATAAGATATTTATGAGAATTAAGTGTAAGCATTAGCTGATCTGGGAGGGGGACATGTGGTTTTTACTTTGAACAGCTGTTTCTTTGTACTTTGATCCTTCCACTATAAAATAAACTCAAACCAACAACAACAAGAAAACCAAACAACCAAACAACCCCCTCACCCCCCAAAACAAAAAAGAACAACAAACCCCGCGAAACAACAAAACTAAAAACGGAATTGAATGGAATGGAGTTGAATCTACATTTTTGAACCATGAATTCCATTCTGTGCTTCTTAGCAGATACAGCTCAGTTGAAAATTTGATAGAGCAACTCAATCATTTTAAGTAAATGGAAATTTGCAATAGTTTTTTACCACTTAAAACTTTCTCCCTTTGCTGTCTTTTGGTACTTATTTTTAATCCAGAAAATGCCACAGTGTACACACCATGAATTTAGCTGTTCGCTCACATTAACTAGGAAGATAGTCCTTTTGCTCTTTTAAGCCGAACTTACTAAATACTTACATATTTAAGTAAGTGGTGAAATACACAGAATGTCTTGTTAAAATCTTGTTAAAATCCACAACTGATATTTATTGGCATTCTTAAATATCCTGCATCACTTTGAAACTTTCTGCAAATGGTGATCTGAAAGAAAGATGCATCACAGCTAGACAGCAACACATAGGATGTTTTGAAGGTGGGGTTTTTTTGTTGTTGTTGTTTTTTTAAGCAATACTATGATAAATTGTTATAAAAGCATCTTATTTTTGTGACAGTTCTTTCTATTTCCTCAGTAGAAGGATCAAGCCATGAGAATTATATTACCCATTAGTTCTGAAGCCTTTTGTTGCATTACACCTGCAGTCTGGTTATAAAAATCAAACACTTGATTCTAAATGAGCAATGACTCAGTCTTTCATATTGCTTCCCCTATGATGCTACTTAGTTGAAATTCTATTTTTTCTATCTACATTGCTTTAAGTAACCGTCCTTTCTGTAGCAGTAATGAAAGAACTGTTTAGATGATGTAATGGCTGATGCATCTTGGACTGTATTCATACAATCATTTAGGTTGGAAGTGACCCTTAAGAGTCCAACCATTAACCTGACACTACCCAGACCACAAATTCTAACATTGATTTTTTTCTTAACTGTGTCCTTCTGAAAGGTGTGAGTGAGCTGTTAAAAGTGGAAAGTTATTGCTGAAGTCAATAAACTCTAAAGAAAGCAGTGTTTTAAAAATCTTGCTAAACAATTATTTTTTTTTCTGTAAGGCAAAATGCAATATTGTTGTTATTTTTCTTGAAGCAAGTACTTATCTAGAACTGTAGAAGAAAACCAAATTTCTAAGCCATCAAAAATTAAAAAAACAAACAAACAAACAAAGAAACAAAAAAGCATACTAGGAAATGAATCCTGTATGTTGGTTTGGTTTTTTTTTGTGAAACTTTATAATAATTTAGATTAACTGGTAATTGTTGTTATAATATGTAAAGAACATGTTCTTAAGACACACCCAGCTATTCAAAAAGGTGTTGTTTTGATCAAAGCCAATGAAAAACCTCTGGGAACAGGAGTTCCCTTTATTTTTGCTTTTTGCTGAAAATGTCTGTTATGTCTGTAGGGAGATGCTCAGGAAAGGCAAAATTAGCAAACTATAACTAATTTAAAATACAAATTTAAACCACAGATTTATGTGAGTAGTCTACCTTAAATCCCTATGAAAGGGCTCTCTGTGACATTATGACCCTTCATAACTGGAACTTTATCTTCTTTGAAGAAAGAATACAGATCTCTGGAGGATTAAACTACAGTAATCTGAGGACAATTGTGCACCTGAATGAGTACTTCTGCATGCCCATTAGCATGGCTAGATTTATGAGCCTAGAGGTTGTGACTTTAGCTGATGATCCTTCCTAAATGCCACATGTGGAAAAACTTTTAATTGAAATTTTGCCAAATTTTAAAATAATGTATACAGAACACACTAAATAAACTCTTCATGAAGGAAGAAAAAATATAACATTGAAAAAAATGCACGCATTTATACTTCCTGTGAACTTCTTAGTGTCACAATGTGAGGCCATAATGAAGGTAGCTTGTTTGGGTATTGCACTGATGGAGCAGTTCTACAAGAAATGATACATTTCTAGTTAATTATCAGCAAATAAGGGTAAAGTGGATAGTTTAACAATGTCTTGTAGTTAGATTATTTAATAAAATTAATATAAATACAAAGATTCATGTATATACATATATGTACGTACATTTATATATTTGCATATGTACTTTTAGTCATAGTTACCATCTACTAATAGACTTAAAGTCCACCCAGATTTTAGTCCAAATCCAAGTTTTAGTCCAAGTCCAATTTTTTTTAGATATTTTTCCTTCACTTTTTCATAAAAATATGCCCAGCTCCTATGGAAACTTTGTCTTCAATGTTTAAAGATTGGTTTTAACATTCTTTTAGAAGTTTGATAAATAATTTTCAAAGAAAATTAAAAATGCAATATTGTGGTTTTTCCCCCCTCACTATTGTGTAGAATTGTTTGTAATTTTGGTGTGTTGATTATTTGTAAACAGATCAATATTTACAATAGCAATAGTGCTGTGAGAGGACTACTAGAATTAGAAAACAAACTCTCTTTTTATTGTATTGTCTTAGCAATTAGTCTGATAGTATTATTTGTATTTGAATACAGATATATTCTGGCATGAGTTGGAATTCATATTTTGATCTACATTTAGTTTTGTATTTTTTTAATGTAAATTTTTTTTACCTATAATATAGTATTTTGGGTTTGTGTTTTTCAACTTTGTTTGATGACAAAAATACCCTGTGTATCACTTAATGTAGTAAATCTTTTTACTACAGCTCCAAGCCATGCCCCCAAACCCAAATACCCCCCATCTTTTCATATTCAATTTAATACATTTAATCCATAACAAAAATAATTCTGATTTCACAGCTTACAAACAGAACATATATGTTTTTATCATTAGAAATCTATTCTATGTTATAAGATGATGCAATGCAATCAAACATGGCAATATCAGATAAAGAAAAATTGTGGGTTGTTAAGTAGCCATCTGACAAATGAGGAGGAAAAGAAAACTTTAAAAATTGTCTCTGACTTTCCTAATTTTGTGAGAAATAATCTAGGAAACTGTGATGATACCTTATTTGTTAAGCATTTGTTGTATGTTAGTATTTCTTTAAAAAGAAAAAAGTAATTTGTAAGAATGAGGAGAAAACACCTTCACTGAGCATCCCTTCCCAAGCCAAACTTCTATAATGTGGTCTAGGACCTCACCTCAGAGAGAATTGGAATGGACAGAGCTAAAAGAGCCTTACAACACGGCAGGGGTTGGGGGCTCCTTAGAGGAAAAGGGAACTGGCTATTTTATTCTGTTTTGTTTTGCTTTCTTTTTCCCAAGAACCAGAAGAGACAATGTGGAGTTTGATGCAGCCCAAAAACTACTTCGAGACTGAATTTGTATTGCTAAATAAAATGTGGCCAGGGACTGTGTTCTTGCCCTGAAAAAACATCCACATAACATGGACGTAAGGAGGGACCTTCTTTGCCCAGAGACAAATTGTGTGTGTGTCTGTGCATTTATATGTATGTGTCTTGGGTCAGGGCAAGAGGGTTGTTTTTTTCAGTGTGCTGCTGATGTGGATACTGCATTGCAGGCCACTGTGTTTTCATAGCAAAAACCTGAGAGTTTATATTGAATACCCTGTGATGTGCTGAGGTATGCCTGAAGATATATTTTGTAAAACTGGTGTCTCATAAATGCTGTACTGGAATGTAATACAACTCCGTGATACTTTGTATATGGTAGATTCCTTTTTGCTGTTATTGAGATTAAAAAAAAAAGATCTGGAATTTCTTGCTCATACACATTTTTCAATCTTTTAAAGTTAAACCAGATTCTTATTAGCATCTCAAAATCAATTAGAGCTTTTATGATTTTGGTGAGGCTACTAATACACTTTTTAAAAACCAGTTTCACCATGAACAGGTAAAAGATGTAGTCAGGTTTGAGCCATAGAACAGTTTCTGCATCATTTGTGCCTTCATTACAGTGTTTATTGAATTTCTTATCTGACTTGGTTGATTTTACAAAGTGTCAAATGGAAATAATTCCTGTCACACAATTTAAAATGGATTATTAAATTTGAATCCCAAATACTAATAAAAACATAATACTGCTTGTTGTAACTAAGATAAGATCTATGGGTAATATTAAGCAACAGCTGAAGATTTTTATTCAGACACACAGATACCTATTAGTAAGATCCTCTGTAAAGAACTGATCTATTTCACTAAAGAGTTACTTCAAAGTTTTTCAGTACTTTATTATTTCCAAGTCCTTTCACCAGCTGTGTGATTTATCTCTTCAGCTCATAAACAGAGATTAATTTCACACTTTGACTAAAATTGATGACATGCAAACACCTTCACCTGTTACAAAGTCAGCATATCCTCCAGAGCAGCCTTTTTACATTGCTCTCACGTTCTATTACAAATTCAGATTAAAGCGGATTATTATTGTTCAAGATTTAATAGATTTATCTTTACATTGCTATGAAATTTGAGAAAAACAATAGTTTGTAATCAGAAACATTGTCAAAAAATGTTTCTACACTTTTTTTAACTTTATTTTTGTGTATATATACAAATACATTTTGTGTGTATATATATATATATAAAATAAGGTCCATTCAGACTTTTTATTAAATATGTGAATTACTGAACTAAGTTGATGAAAAGCTATAATAGCTAATTTAGTTTTGCATCTAAACATTTCTGAGTGCATAGTAGTACTTTATTTTAATCATGAAGAATTAATGACTTTTGCTAGAAAATGTGTCTTCTAAAATGTGCAGTCTTGATGTTTTCTGACTATAGCTTATAGAACATTGTATAGTGAAGATTTCTAAGGGCAAGGAGTAATGAACTATGTTAAATGAGGTATTTTTGCAGATGAATCCGCATAGTATGTGCGGACTGTAGATAAAACCCATCATATTAATGCAGTAAATACCATAGCATGTTTTGAGAAAGGAATGAAATTCGGAGTACAGATGACTTTCATTGTCCACAGATTTGATCTGTAATATGATATTGCAGCTGTAAAAAAAGGGGGTTAATTACAGACCCATCTTCTATTCCCTTGTAGCTTCCCTTCTCTGACCCTCACAGGCCAGCATAGCCGTGGCCAGTCCCTTCTTGGGTAGGAAGTAATGCATCCTTCATGGAAAGATTTTTAAAAGAGCACTTCCTTTACAACTTACTTGTAGCTTGTAGTGTTTTCAAAGGATCTTTATGTTTGCTTTCAGTGTCCAAAGAATGACTTTGAGCTTAGGGAGCGTATATACTAAGAACTATCATTAGGCAATAGAACTGCTTCAAATAGTATATACAATTTTTTTGCCTAATTATAGTTCTTTATTCATATTTATGCTTTGAGATACTATCATTATCTAATTTTGATCCATTTAATATGTGCTAAATTGATTTTCTGTGATGCCAATTCTTAATTAGGAGGTTGTGTTGCTAATTTAAATGGTTGAAAGAAATCCAAATATATGGTGTCAACCAAGTTTGTAATCAAAAAGTCATATTGTTCGTATGACATGACCGATTTTCAAGTTAAACCGTGTTAACTGCTGTTATTTGTATTTTCACCTTTTAACCCTTTAGAAAGACTCCTGTGCTGGCTCTTCCATGACTTTGTTTAGGATCAGGGATGGCTTTACAATCCTATAATTAGAGAGGTCAATTTTCTTGCACTTCTAAAATATTGGTAGCACACTGATTCTGTTCTAGACAACTGCCATGTCTTCCTTGCCAGGACTTAAGAAAATTTTAGGTAAAGATCTTCAAGGATACTCTGTTGTAAAGGAGATAACACATACAGCATTTTCCCAGTTTGAGGAGACAAGATACACATGCTTTTGTATAATTCCTTTGTTTTTTCCAGTTTTTAAGATAGGTATTACATCTGACTTTGTCCAGTCAGCTGGGACCTCCCTTGTCCTCCATAAATTCTTGAAGATAATTACTAATAGTTCATAGACTGCTTCAATTTAAGTACTTTAATGTGAATTTAATTAGTCCATGTTCCCTTGAATACGTCTGCATTTTCTAAACAGTCTCTTCCTATCCTGCACTGTACTTAATTTTATTTAAACTTGTTATCTAACTATGATTTTCTTTTTTCTTTCTTCCTTTTTTTTTTTTTTTTTTCTGGAAAGGTGAAGGTGTTCTTCAGTCTCCTTTCCTGCTTGCTATTTTTCTTTCTTTTACATTTAATAACTTTCTAAAAGCTCTTGTATTGTCTTTGCCTCATTCCATGGTTCACCTTTTCACGAGATTCATCCTTATGTTATTCTAATCTTTTCTGAGGCAACTAAACTTGCTTTTTAATGTATTTCCTATTTTCCACCTTAACATGCTAACTTGAATTCCACAAGATATCTACGGGCTAACTTTTGTCCAAGGCACTACTCAACCTTTTTTATAGACAGTCTCTACTCCTTCTATTAGTAACCAAAAATGAAATCTGCATTTGAATAATACAATGTTCCTCACCTCACATTAGAATAAAAATCTACAGTGAGACCAAAAGCTCATAGCATGTTGATAATAGACGGTAATGAAAGTTTAAAGAAAAAAATGGTGAAATATACAGTGATAAATTAAAAGACAGAGGTAATCCCAGAGTACTTCCCCTGTTTAGAGTGGTGCATGGTTTAAATAGAGTCACAGAATGGTCTGGGGTGGAAAGATCTTAAGATCATCTAGTTCCAATCCCCCTGCCATGGACAGGGACATCTTCCACTAGACCAGGTTGCTCAAGGCTCCGTCCATCCTGACCTTGAACACCAGGTCAGGTGTTGCCAGGGATGGAGTAATCACAATATCCTCGGGTAACCTGTTCCGTTGCCTCACCACCCTCACAGTAATGAACAACTTGTAACATCTAACATGAATCTGCCCGAGCTCAAGTTTAAGCCCATTACCCCTTGTCCCTGATGAAGAGTCCCTCCCCAGTATCCTTATAGGCCCCCTTCAGATGCTGGAAGGCTGCTATGAGTTCTCCACGCAGTCTTCTCTTCTTCAGGCTGAACAGCCCCAACCTTCTCAGCCTGTCTTCTTACAGGAGGTGCTCTAAGAGAAATACTTTCTCTTGTCACTCAGTAAGGTTTTCTTCCGTGTATTTGTCCAGTTGCTTTTTGAACACATGTATTTCGTCTTCCAAAAAAAAGAGATTTCTGGTCTATTTAATTGGTCCCCAGTTCCTCAGAAACAGTAATTTTGATCTTTTGTTTTTCTTCCCTAATTCTCATGTAACCTGTTTTGTATGGAGGTGCAGAACTACATGCAGTATTCAACATGCAAAAGAAATAGATTTTTGTCTGTTGTCAAAATACTGTTTTCTGTTTTGTTCGCTCTTCCTTTCCTAGCAATTCCTAACATTTTTCAATAGCTTTCAATTTCAGATAATTACTTTTAGTATGCCAGAGTTCTTGTTCCTGAGTGTTAACTGTGAAGTCAGAACCATTGTGCCTTCAAGCTCTTATTTTTTTTTCTTCTGTGTTTATTCTTCTACATTTTTTTTTTCTACATTTATTCTTCTACAATTACTGATAATGAATGTTGCCTGCTGTTTCATCAGACAGTTACTTGGTGTCATAAACATTTCTGCAAGAAGTCACAAAATCCTTCTTCCTCATCCCTGTTCAGATTTGGCCTGCATCTACCACTGGAGATGTAAAATTGATCATAAACAAACTGAAATTTTATTTTTCTGCATATTAACATGTTAAATGTTAGTATATTATTAAATAGTAAATATTAAACTTAAGGAACATACTTGTCATGTTTTGTTTTCTTCTCAAATTATTACTTTCGAGGATTTTTACAAGATATGATATGATACAATATGTTATTACCAACAAGCCATGCATATGCTATGATAGCAAATTATTAGCTTAAATGGACTTCCTATAAAATTTTTCATGTTGGTTTTCCAGCTATCTGATTCTAAGGTCATGTTTGTTTTTTAATATTGATACAGAATGCAATAAGGTAGAAGCAACAAAAATTAATCTACTGGATATGATCTGTAGCCTTTTTGATAACAGCAAGGACAAAACGTTTCAGAGAAATTGTGAGAATCTTTAAGAATGCTGGGAACTATATGATCCATGAAGGAGGCCTTCTCTTTTTATAGATGGAGACTGGTAATAAATTCTACTGTGAAATTTCTTTGAAGAAATTTACTGGAATAATGATAAAAATGTGATCATCTACAAAATTATCATGTAAGGCCATCCTGATTTTAGCTTTAGGCCAGCCTCATTTTAGCTTTTAATAGCCACTTTTACAGTCCAATTATGTGGTATCTGAATTTTTTTTTTCTCTATTAGTTTTATCATTTTCACTTTCAGTAGCTGTTCCCATGTTCCTTTGCAGGAATCAGATACATAGTATCAGTCTTCTGCTTGCGTCCTCTTCTGCAATCCTGAGCTATCTCTCTACCTCTTCTCTTTCTATAATGTTTTCTATTTGTATGAAGGTTTCCCCATTTGTGTTTTTAAATTGGATTCCACTGTGACAGGTATTATGATTGTTAATGCAGGTAGGCATGATGAATAAGAAGAAATAAAATAAATGATCAATTTTCTTGTATTCAAACCATGAATTTCTCTGGCTTGTCATATAAGAGCTGAGATGTTAAACTGAACAGGTCCTGTCTGATGCAGAAATAAACTTCCAAACTATTTTTTTTTTGTTTTTTGGTACATACATACCTGTGTCAGTTCTCAGCTTCCCTTAACCTATCTTCACCTTAGCTAAGATGATCATTATAAAATGAATTAATGATTTTAGGGTCTCAAGGTATTGACTTCAACAACGGATTTTTGTGTCAGCCGCATGTTTAAAACACTTAATTTAAATT
>NW_009939690.1:0-7212 GCF_000696875.1 Nestor notabilis
TTTGGTTTTTTGTTTAATTATTATTATTATTATCATTAATATTATTTTTTGCCCGTCTGGCTTTTCCCCCCCTCCCACCCTGGGGAGCTTGTGGTGGTGTTGAGGAAGCCGGCGCGCTCCCAAGAGATGGGATTATTTGCACAACGTCTGTATATTGAGTTCTTGATCCTGTTTTGGGGTTATTTTTGAAGTGCAGAGGGGTTATTGGGGTCTTTTTGTTTCCCCCCCACCCTCCACGCCACGCTTTCTCTTGGGTTTTTTGCCCCCACCACCATCAGCATCACCTCACCCTCCTCCTGTCCCACCATGGCTCGGATGAACCGCCCTGCGCCGGTGGAGGTCTGCTACAAAAACATGAGGTTCCTCATCACACACAACCCCACCAATGCCACGCTCAACACCTTCTTGGAGGTAAGGAGAGGAGGATGGAAGTGGGGGACTGGGGCCCAGCTATGTCTGGGGCTAAAAGCCGATGTTGACATGCAACAGGGATCAGTCCTGTGTAGGATGAGGCAGCAGCACATCCCCTTTGGTACCAGAGCCTCTAGTGGCATCCCAGGGCTGTGGGTCCAATCAATGCTGGCTTTTTGGGGTAGGATGGTTTGGAGGACCCCAACCACAGTGTTTGGGCACGGCATAGGTGGAGCAGTTTCTCCATTCCTGTTGCATCCCCTGCCAGCTCCACCAGCACATCACATCAAGGGGCTTTGCCATGATGCTTAAGGATGCACACAACCTCCCCTGCATCTCCCAGCACCTCAATAAGGACTTCTCACCCCAAATACCTCAGTGTCTTTCAATGCCCAGAGGGTCTTGAGTGGTTCAGAAGGAGCTGGAGGGCTCAATGCTGCATGAGTCAGTGATGGCGCCCTGCCTGGGAGCGCTGCCTCTGGCACTGGCAGCACCTGGGAGTTGGGGGGGATTAATGGACACGTATGTCTGTGGTCCAGGTCAAAAGGCTTCAACTTGCTTTTCTTATCAATACCTGGAGGAAACACCATGTTCTGCAGGCTCAGCCAAGCCAGCACAAGCAGCTTCTGCTCATGAGGAGCATTTTGGAATGCTGTGTATTCCCGGGCGGACCTGGGGCTGCACATGAGCCTGGTGAAGGATTTTTGCCTTAGACCTAGAACACTGAGGTCCGATGTTTTGGCACCAGTGACAGAATACTGAGTTCAAGGAAACTCCCCCAGTGCTCACCCAAAACCCTACATGTGAGCACCACCAGCACAGAAATCTGCAAGAAGATGATTGCATTCTGGGGACAGCCACCATGTACCCTGCACACCGTGCACAAGGCAATGGGGACAACACCAGTGGGAATGGGGAGAAATTCCCTTTCCTCCCATTGCCTGTTGGAGTTTCGGCTGAGCTGCCAAGCATGTGGGGCTTTGTCTGGCAAATGCATGTGGGGAATGAAGGAGATGGATCACTGAAGGGGATGATCTCACATGTGCCTGGCAAGGCCGGTGTGCCGGCACGTAATCCAGGGGCAATCCTCGCAGCGGGTGAGAAGCCAGGCTGGAAACAGCCCAAATCCCACGCCCCAGCCTGCAGCGTGTTGGAATGATGATGGGATATGGCAGCGAGGTCGAGAAGGAGCCCTGAGCACTCTGCAAGATGCTGAGTGTGGTTGGTGGGACATGCTGTAACTCCCCCAGCCACCTCCATGCGTTTCTGCAGCAGGAGTTGCCATCTCCCTTGGCACAAATGCTTTCTCTTTTGGGGGGCTTGAGCACATATCAAGGGTGTTTCTTTGCCTGCAGTGTAAAGTCCTTGCTGGTGTGGCTGTCAGGGCTTAAAAATAGATGGCCTTGTTGGCACTCATGATTCCAATGAGCTGTGAAGCTGCTGGGTAAAACTCCTACATGGATTTGGTACCCTGAGATTTCGTGTTTCCTTGTGTTTCCCAGGCTGGATGGACCACGGAGGGCTTTGCTTAGTGTCCAGAGATGGGGTGCAGTGCTGTTTTCTTAGGGACTATAGTGGTCCCATGGTGCTAGCAGGACTTGGACATGTTGGGGTTAACTGGGGTGCAGTTGGCAGGGGGTTTTCAGGCCCCTCTTTCTCCTTCCCTCCCCAGGACCTGAAGAAGTACGGTGCCACCACGGTTGTGCGAGTGTGCGAAGTGACCTATGACAAGACCCCCCTGGAGAAGGACGGCATCACTGTCATGGTAGGTGGGCAGCAGGATGGGTGCAGGGTGGGTTGCTTAAATCCCCCCCATCCCTCATGGCTGCTGACACCCTGCGTGTCACACAGCAGCATCGCGCTTGCCCAGGAGGAGGGTTTGAAGCCCAAATTCATCCTCAGGGCAAAGCAGATGAGCTCTGAGATGGGGCTGGTGCTATAGAAAAAGAAAGAGCTGCCCACACACCGAAACTGTGACTCATGTGGTTGAGTCGGCAGCTGCCTCCCCTGCCTGTTGCTCGGGCTTTGAAGCATCCAGGGGGTGAGAGCGCCTGATCCCACGTGGAAGCTGCGCATGGTTCCTGTTACCCGCAGCGTTGTCTTGCCCAGGGTGGGATGTGGGGGCTTTCTGCTCTTCCAGCAGCCGGCTGGTGCAGCTCAGGGGGGTGCAAGGCAGCAGGCAGGGAAAGGCAAAGAGGCAGAGCAGGCAGCTGCCTGGGCTGCATCTCGGCTGATAAGTAATTGGAGGTGATGTCAGGCCTGATTGCCCTGCCAAGGAGTTCAGCTCCAGCTGGAAAGGGAGCCTTTGCTCATTTAGGGAAGGGTTTGGAAGTGCCTCGTGTCTCCTGGGGTGGTCCTCTGTGCGTAGGCCCTCTCTATATAGCTCTCTCTGTATAATGTATATCCCACAGAGATAGCTAGCTATATGCTAGATCCTTTGGGATATAGATAGTAGATCCTATGTCTCTCTAGATACAGTTCCTCCAGATGCATAACTCTCTAGATATAAATGCTATGTCCCTATAGGATATATCTTATAGATACCCTCTATAGGATATCTGTCTTACAGAGAAAGATAGCTGTATCCTACATATAGAATCTGTATGTAGGATCTCTGATCTGCTTACTTACACACCAGATTCTGCCTTTTACCCTGGAGTCCTTCAGTCTCAGTTTCTCTATCTAGGATATACATACCTCTCTAAATACCTAGAGAGAGAGAGATCTATATCTAGAATATTTTTTAGATAGGGAGATGTCAATATCCTAGATACAGAAACTGTATAAGACACTATGGAAACTATATAGCTTCTATATGTATTTCTGTAACTATACAGAAACTGTATGAGTTATATAGAGAGATATTTATATCCTATATAGAATCATAGAATCATAGAATGGTTTGGGTTGGAAAGGACCTTAAGATCATCTAGTTCCAATCACCCCCCTGCCATGGGCAGGGACACCACACACTAAACTATGTCGCCCAAGGCTCTGTCCAACCTGGCCTTGAACACCTCCAGGGTTGGAGCATTCACAACTTCCTTGGGCAACCCATTCCAGTGCCTCACCACCCTCACTGTGAAGAACTTATATCTAACCTAAAGTTCCCCTGTTTAAGTTTAAAGCCATATGTCTATGGATAGGTGTGCCTATGCAGATAGGTATCTCTACATACACCTATATCAAATATATAGACTATATCTATATATTCTACCACTTTCTTTGGGGAACAGGCACAAGTAAGTCAAGGCCTGACTCTGGTGTGGTGTGCTTGGGTGCCAGCATCCACAGCCACGGTGCCCACACATACAGTGGTCCCATCCTGGGCATGCTTCATGGGTGTTTTGGATGCCTCGTGCTTTTGGCTCCTCTGTGTGCTGCAGGGGATCCCAAGCAATCTCTAAAGCTGATGGCAGTTGCCAAGTTGTGCCAGATGCAGGTGCCCCATGCCATGAACATGGGAGCTCTTCCAGCAGGCTGGAGATGGGGCAGAAAGCCTGCAGGAGAACCAATGCTGTGTGGGTTTCACTGCTGGAAGGCTCGTGGTGCAGGATGGATATACCAGTAGTGTTTAATATCTTCATCAGTAACACAGAGAGTGGGATTGAGTGCACCCTCAGCAGGTTTGCAGATGACACCAAGCTGAGTGGTGATAACCCCAGAGGGAAGGGATGCCATGCAGAGGAACCTTGAGTGGGCCCATGTGAACCTTATGAAGTTCAATAAGACCAAGTGCAAGGTTCTACACCTGGGCTGGGCCAGTCCCCAGTATCAGTGGAGATTGGATGATACATGGAGAGCAGCCCTGCAGAGAAGGATTTGGGGGTACTGATGCATGAAGGATGGGATGTGAGCCAGCCCAGAAAGCCGACTGTATCCAGAGCTGCATTGAAAGGAGTGTGACCAGCAGGTTGAGGGAGGTGATTCTCCCCCTCTACTACTCCACCTGAAGTACTGCATCCAGCTCTGGGGTCCTCAGTGCAGGAAGGAGATGGACCTGTCGTAGCAGGTCCAGAGGACAAAACTGATCAGGGGGCTGGAGCACCTCTCCTGTAAGGAAAGGCTGAGAGAGTTGGGGTTGTTCAGCCTGGAGATGAGAAGGTTCTGGAGAGTCTTAATTGCAGCCTTTTAGTATAGAAAGAGGGCTCACAGGAAAGATGGAGAAGGACTTCTTACCAGGGCCTGTAGTAACAGGACAAGGGGGAATGGTTTTGAACCAAAAGAGGGTAGGTTTAGATGGGATATAAAGAAGAAACTTGTTATGAAGAGAGTGCTGAGGCGCTGGCACAGGGTGCCCAGAGAAGCTGTGGCTGCCCCATCCCTGGCAGTGTTCAAGTCCAGGTTGGACACAGGGGCTTGGAGCAACCTGCTCTAGTGGAAGGTGTCCCTGCCCAGGGCAGGGGTTGGAACTGGCTGAGCTTTAAGGTCTGTTCCAACACAAATCATTCTGTGATGTGATAGTCTGCGGTGTCAGTGTCATCCCTGCTGCGAGCCCGGTGACCTGCACTCACGGCTGAAGCAGTACTTTGTGGGCACTGTGGGGAGGAGATGTTCTTGCAGGACAGGCAACAGGCTGTGCAGGGTGAGCTGGCTCAAGCATTAGGACACCCTGATGCCCAGCGTGCTCCTTTCCTAGCAAAGCCCAACTGCAATCACGTTACCTGTTCAAACACTTAAGTAAAGCAGCTTCTTTTGCCATCTGACCCTCCGGGATGACTGCAGCTTAGTGACTCACTGCTCAAACACCAGGATTATGGCCCGTGCTTCCCTCCCAGTGGGGCTCAGCAAACCACATCCCTTCCAAGCGATGCTGTGTCCCTCTTTCCCACTGCGGCATAACCAGTCGCAACGTTCCTCCTTCCAGATCCATTTTGGAGACAAATCTACATTTTGGGAGAGATGTGCAGCCTCGACTGGCTGCCAGTGCCCATGGGGAGAGACCCGAAAATGCTGCAGCAGTCACTGCAATGGGGAGAACCCTTTCCCCCATAGCAGAGCCGAAGTCTGGGGATGCTTAATGCAGCACCCATTTTACCCACATTATCATAGATGTTGAGTCCATATAGCTTGAGGATGGAGCTCAGAAGAAGATGGGCTTTATTTTCGTCCCTTAAGAGCCTTTCCTGAAGGATGCTGTTTAAATGGCCCTATTTGGAGGGGTCTTTCTTCATCTCTCTATAGCACTGTGTTGGGGGGTCCCCAGAGCATCCTTTCAGGACCTGTTTGTTCACTGCCCCTTGCATGTATTGCAGCAAGCTGAATTTCAGCACTGTCAGGCCCTGAGATTCCAACCATCTCCAAGCCACCTTTGCTCAAATATTCCTACAAGTGGGTTTAGCCAGGAGCTGGAAGCGGGGAGGATGAGAGTTGCATTGTCCCGAAGCTCAGTGTGGTTATCCAAAAGGGGAGGAGGCAGACCATGGCCACCATGGTCTGTATAGGCAGGAGGGCATGGGGACCATATCGCAGATCCTGTAGGGGCTCCTGAACACTGAACCTGTCCATAGGAAATAGGAGGACCCCAGACCTAGATTCATGTAGCTGCAAATCCTGAGTTGCCGCGGTCCTGAACACCATCACCCCGAGTAAAGAGCCATCCCCTGAGTTTTTCTCCAAGGTCTTAAGAGTGTTTCTTTGTTCCCTGACCTTCCCCCCTTCCTGCAGGATTGGCCATTTGACGATGGAGCGCCTCCTCCCAGCAAGATAGTGGAAGATTGGCTCAACTTGTTGAAGACCAAGTTCTGCGAAGACCCCGGCTGCTGCGTGGCCGTGCACTGCGTGGCCGGCCTGGGGCGGTAAGTCAGAGCCCAACACCCCATATTGCACCCTCCCCGTGAGGGGAGGAGAGGAAAACCATGCCCACTCTCCTTCCCTTCCCTAGTCCCCCTCTGAGCAGGGTATTTGCATGCAGTAAAACCTTAGTGGGAATAGGTGTTGATGGCAGGGTCTGCTGCCTGAGCTTCTCCTTGCACTTCCTATGGCCAGCTCCTGGGCACTGGTGTGGAGCTGGGTGTCTTGGTGCTGTCCTGCCAGTGCCCTGTGGCTGTTCTCCTTTTGCTAAGAGCTCATCATGGAAATACTTGCAAAATGCCTCTTGCTACAACAGGGAACTGATGCTTTGTGAGAGATGCTGCATTATGCTGCTCCCCCTGCCATAAGTCAGGTTTTGCATGTGTATTTGCATCCATATTTCCAATAGATTTGCCTCCAAAATCCTCGTGCTCACTAGACAAGGAGCAAGCGCTGCCCTGTCCCAGGTTTTACCCCAAAATGCATATTGGGCCAGTGCTTGCAGCCAAATGGCAAGAAATGATGGACTAAAAGCCACCACTGGCAACTGCCCACAGTGCCAACGTTAGAGCCCCATGGTGTGTCCCCCTGCGCCGGGTGGGATGTCACCCTCTGTGCTGCGTGGCTGGAGAGTGACCACCACTGCCATTGCCTTTCAGTGCTCCTGTCCTCGTCGCACTGGCCTTGATCGAGAGTGGGATGAAATATGAAGATGCCATCCAGTTCATCCGACAGTAAGTCAAGCGGTGTCATGGTGTCAGGGGAGAAAGCAGACCCTGTCCAAGGCAATGGAGATGTCTGTCATGTCCCAGGGGTTTTTCAGGGTGCTGGGGTTGCTTTTCATAGAATCAACCAGTTTGGAAAAGACCTTTAAGATCGTCAAGTCCAATTTTTTCCCCAGCATTGCCAGGGCCACCACTAACCCACGGCACTGAGAGCCCCAGCTACATGGTTTGTGAACACCTCCAGGGATGGTGACTCCAGCACTGCCCTGGGCAGCCTGTTCCA
>NW_009939690.1:7599-12322 GCF_000696875.1 Nestor notabilis
AGGCCGGGTTGCAGGTCGCTTCTTGGCTGCCTTGGCACAAGCTGCTCATGTTCAGTGGCTGTCAACCAGCAACCCCAGCTCCTTCTCCACTGAGCAGCTTTCCAGCTTATCTGCTGGTGTAACCTGGCTTCACAGTCCTTTGGGGGAGGACAAGGGAGGTGCTGGCATAAAGCACCTTTGCATCAGGAGCTGTAGCACCAGCTGGGAGCATCCCTGGGGGCCTTTCAGCAGGCACCCTGCTTCTGGCAGCTACTGTTTTCCTCCCTATCTCTCCGTGTCCTGAGACTTGCAGGGTTGATGAGCAAGAAAAGCCACTGGGGTCAGTGCTTGTCGCCATCCCTGGAGAATTCACATGGCCACAGCTTCCAAAATCAGCACCCAATTGGGGGTTCAGCACCCAACGGGGTGGGTTTGGGAGGGGGGGATCTTCTCCTACCACCCCACTGACTGTGCTGACTCCTCTGTCCCCGCAGGAAGCGCAGAGGAGCCATCAACAGCAAGCAGCTGACGTACTTGGAAAAATACCGACCAAAGCAGAGACTCCGATTTAAGGACCCTCATAACCACAAGAACAAATGCTGCATCATGTAACCTCAATGACCTCTTGCCAAAACCCGTGCACACAGACACCCGGGCGCTCGCACACATCCCACCCCTTCACCTCCTCGCCCAGCCCTGCGCATCCCCACACGCTGCCCCGCTGCCAGGGCTGGGGGGTAGGGGGGACTTGGAGCACCACCACCATGTTCCAGCACTCACAGCACCATCATCTTGGACCCCTGAAAAGGGCTGCTCTCTCCAGCTACAGCCCCAAGGAGGGAAGGCAGCACTGCCCTTTGGTTCTTGGCATTAGCAGTGAGCTCGTGATGGTTCTTCATTGCCTTCCTCCTCCTCCCTTTCCTCTCCCATTGCACTGAGAGGGATGGGCGAAGGGTGCTTGGTTTGGGGTGATGAGGCAGGACGGTGCCAGCTGAGAAGGGATGGGGAGCAGGAGGGCTGGAGCACCCCCATAAAAACCCTTTCCCGCCTCTTCCCTATAAATAAGGGCTGCAGCAGCAGGGACAGAGGTGGGGATTGTGCAATGGCCTCAGGGGGAAGATGGTGATAGGAGGGAGAGATAAAAGGGTCTTAGAGCTTGGTGCTGGCCTTGAGGTCGTGGGAAGGGCTGAGCTAAGTCCTGGCACCATTCCCTTTCTCCTCGCTCCTCTACCACTCACCATCTCCCCATTACCTTGATGCCAGCCGGGATGCTGCACTTGGGGCTTGCTGCATGAGGTGTCCATGGCAGGGCTTTAAGGCACCCACTGTGCCAGGGTGCAGGCTCAGCACTGATGCCCCTCAAAGTTTGGGTGCTCTTACTTACAGCTTCCAAATTCAATGCACAGAGTGGTGGGTTCTCTTCTGTCGTGTCCCCACCACTGATCCATGGCGCAAGCCCCCATTCTGCCTGCAATAGCCGTGGGGATGTGCCTCTTGGAGCACATCCATGTCCTCCATTGCTGTGTTTGCTGGCCAAGGGGCTGGGCTGCAGCTTCCCTGGGGGATTTTGGGTGCTCCTCACAAGAGCACGTTACCAAACTTTGCTCCTGCCTTTCCCACATCTGTAACACAGCATCTGGCACCCCAACCCCCCCCGGCACATGCCCATGGGGAGTGTTTCAGAGCTGCCCCTCAGCCCAGACATGAAACATCTCTTCCACTCTCTGCCTTTGAACGCTTGCAGCAGCTGGAGCGGTGGGCACGTAGGGCAGGGGGTGGGTTTTCTTTTGATGAGGGTAAGAAGAAATTTGCTAATTAAAGGTAAAAAAACCTGAAGAAAATAACATGTTTGTCTTCCACACGTCCTCTGGCCTTTCTTTCTCCCATCTGAGACCCATGGCACTGGGTCACAATTGGGTAACATCCACTGTCATACCTGTGGCCCAGTGGATGCTCTGGGTGTCCCTTGGGCTCGCTGCTGCTCACCCCTCAGCTGTAGAGGATCGCAGTTTTTGGGGACAAGGAGGACTAGACACACAGTGTCGTGTGGTTTTAGGCTGCCCAACTTGAGGTGCCTTCAGTGCCCTGTGTTGGGTATCTCCAAAGGTTTGTGTGCCTTCCAAAACATAGACTCTCCAGAGACATTAGCTTCAGAGGGTTCATCTATTGGGATAAAGGGTGAGGAAGGCAGGTTAGACACCTACAGTACCTGCAGAAGGGTTGGAGATGGCTTCGTGCCACCACACGTAGGCAGAGGAGGAGCTTGGAGCCATTCCAGTGTGAATGCTCCAACCCTGGAGGTGTTGAAGGCCAGGCTGGACAGAGGCTTGGGCGACATAGTTTAGTGTGTGGTGTCCCTGCTCATGGCAGGGAGGTTGGAACTAGATGATCTTAAGGTCCTTTCCAACCCAAACCATTCTACGATTCCCAGTGTGACTCCTCTCCCAGTGGGGACAAGCCCTGTTGCACAGCAGGGATGGCCATCTGATGGGATGGGCTGTGGTGCTGAGTGAGGTGGGACCATATAATGCATGGCCCCAGGGTTGCCATATTGCACATTCTGGCCTGTCCAAGCCTCCATACGGTGGGACAGCCCTTGGTCCCTTGAGCTTCTCCTGCCCCATTCCAGGCTATTGATTCCTATGTCTCACAGGGAAGGCAGCAATGGTCAAAGGGTCTGCACTGGTTGGGAAGGGTGAGAGATTGTGCTGATAAAAGCCTGATCCTGTATTACAACAGTCCTGTTGGGTGGTCACCATCCCTCCTGCCTGCTGTGTCCTCCTGCTGCTACAATAGGTGATGCTTTGTCCCCAGGGGTAATAGGAGGTGGCTTGTCATTGCGATGGGGACAGCCCCAATCCCTCTTATCTAGGAGACTTCACAATCCCATGTGCTTCCCGGTCACCACAGGCTGTGCCATGACTTGCAAAGGGTGAGGATAAAGCCTTGGGAATAGTTGCTTTGAAGGCTTGGAGATGTTTCTGCCCTGGTAAGAGGAGAAATGTTTTCCTTGCCCATGCTTATGGGTCCATCACACAGCAGATTGTCCAGGTGAATGGTCCAGGGCTTCAGCTATGAAGCTCTTGAGCTGGGGTCAGGATAGGGACAGAAAGCTTGAATTCAGCCTCCTTTGACCATGAGAACTCTTCACCTCCTCCATGCAGGGTTTGATGGTGGAAGTGCTCAGTGATGAGCTCTGACAGTACACTCAGATCTCAGCTTGGTGGCCTTGTCTGGGGGGAGCACAGAGGGGACAGGAGGCTTTGCAGTGCTCCTTTGCTTTATGTAGCATCAATCCAACCACGTGAAGAATAGGGAGCTTCTAGTGTAAGAGCAGTTCTTGACCTGGTACAATCCAGGTACAATCCATGTGGCCAAATCCTGACACTTCTGGCTGGCAGAGCAGCATCTTCATCCTCTTCTGAGTCCCTGCAAAAAAAAGAGAGAAATAATGCTAGTTTAATTGTCCTCATTTTTCTCTTCTTTTAGTGAGCATCTACCCCCTGTCCTGGAACTTGCTGCCACCTAGATGGTGTTAGCTCCTAGATGGTTCAGCCTAGAGACAGGGATACAGAAACAATAGGCTAGGGAAATGGAGGGATCTTCCAAAAAGGTTTTTGGTTAGAAATCTCAAAGAAGAGCTGAGTTCCCTCACTAAAGTCATGGGATAGTTGGGTTGGAGGGGAAGTTGGAGCTCGGCAGACTCACAGCACCAGAGCAAGGCCTAAGCGGCCAATGGCTCATGGTTTGGGCTGGCTTTGGGGTCTCTTTGTACTCTAATCCCCACTTCACCTCAGATGCCAAGATGTTGAATGGAGACCCTTAAAAATCTGACTTATTGCCAGTTGTATTATGGCTCCAGTTGTACCCGTTGGGTCTTGGCACATGTCTTTGGAGACACATACCCCATGGCTTTGGCTACAAACCAACCACCTTATCCTGCCCTCTGCAGAAGCAAAGGCACAAATTTGGTATTACATATACCTGCCTTCCTTACCCTCTCCGTGGAAAGCCTCTGTCTTTCCACAGTTCACAGGGACAGGGCTCCAAACTGATAGCAGGACATCTGGAGACCTAAAGGGTGGCAAAGAAGAGATGCCCAATCCATCAAGCCCAGAGCTTGTCGGCTTTGACCAGGAATCAATCATGGCTGAACCTCATGTGGAGGCATAAATCTGAGCAGGAACTGATAGTTGTGTCCCCACCAGTGTGTGTCATTCCCTGCGTTTCAGTTAAGAGGCTCATGTGTCCCTTCTGTTGCCCCTGTTTGCCAGTGGGATAGAGCGGGTGTTGGGAGCAGTGGTTGGAAGGGAGGCAACACAAATGGCCAGCTCTTTATTTAACCAAGGTCTGGTGGTGCTTATTTAAAGACTTCACATCTGTAAGTTCATAGAATGAGTCCTGCAATGGGGCTGACACCGCAGTGCTTGGGCTGAGAGCTTCGGGTGAGGAGCCTTTATGAGTAACACATTTCCCAAGGAAGCAGAGTCTTGCTCTATCTACAACACAACAAGTTGGTGTTGGTTTAATTTTTGCCCTGGGTTGGTTTGGTTTTTATTAGTCCCAGTGGGAAAAGCTCCCAGGGAGACCCGTGACTTCCATGCTGTTTCCAGCCTCTTCTATCTCCTTTGCTTCCAGTGGGCTGGGAAGGTGCAGTTTGCCAGTGGATTTCAGTGGGATGCTGTCTGCTGGGAGGAAAATGCTGCTGGTTTCTTTGTGCAGCAGGGGGGGGTCACGGGCTGGC
>NW_009939690.1:12352-27781 GCF_000696875.1 Nestor notabilis
CCCGGCAGACATTCCTGGGAATGGGGGGCATTCCAACGATGATCTCCCAGTGAACTCTCCACTTCCCTGCTGTGTCTTTCTGTGCAACAAAGAGCTGCATATTTTCCTTTCTAACTCCATGGGCAATCCTAGTAGTATGTAGATTAAGCCCAGATGACTTATTTTTTTGGGGGGGGGGGGGGGGGGGAATCTTGATTAGAGCCATAGCTAAGTTATTATACCCAATGCTTTTTGTATCGGATGGCATCACTTTGAATATGCAGATGAGGTATAGGATCTTGACACTTTATAACCTTTTTAAACGAGAAACTTGTCTGTTTACTTACATCTTGTGTAAAAAGAAGAAAAACAACCCTGTATGCCTTTTAGTAATCACTTTTTGTTGTTGTTGTAATGAAATGATGGTGGTTACACTCCAGCAGCGAAATAAACAGCGTTCACTGTTTTGTACATCCCTGTGTGCTGCTGAGGGGGGAGTTAACACGGGGAGGCAAAGGCAGAGCCAAGCTCTGGCCAAGGGCTGGTAGAGGGATGAATGGAGGGGTGTGTTGGGGCCTGCTGCTTCCCCTTAGCTGGAGACCTCAGCCCACACCCCAAATGTGTCATCCCATCCCAATGGCTGTCATCCCACCCTGTCATCCCATTCTCCTTTCCTGGGAGCTCCCAAACAGACAACAGAGGTGGCTGGGCAAGGGTTGGACCTACTGCAATTACATGATGGGCTGCAGCTGGGTTAGATAAAGTGGAGCCCAAGGCAGAGGGTGATTTGCCCAGTGCCAAGGTAGGTTCTAGGGGTGCATCCAGGGCTCTAGGTGTCCACATTAAGACCCTTTCTCTCTGTCCAGCCAACAGAGTCACTGCGTGTTCCATCTCCAGCCCTTCCTTAGCAGGGTCAGGAGAGAGTCCAACCATCACATTCACTTCAGTCCAAGCAAGGTCTTCTCCACAGGAGGGTCTGGCAGTGGGGAGACCCCCGTGCTGGTCTGCAGCAGTGGTTCAGCAAGCTAATTGCATTGCTCACTTACCAAAGGGTATCATGGATCCTACGTACCCACCTCAACATGAAATAATTGGCATAAGCAGAGCCCATACACAGCCTGATCCTGTCCAGCACGTCTCGACTGATGTAGCTGGATAAAATGCTGCATGGTTCAGAGCTTGCTTTTCTCCTGCATGGAAAGAGCTGACCCCATAACAAGGCTGTAGGACAAGTTGCCCAACTCAGGGCCCCTTTCGGGCTCCCAAGGCTTTATTAGCCATGGCTAATAAATCACAGCATGCAAGAGACTTACCACTGGAGATCACGTATGCAGTAGGCAGCCCTTGTACCAGAAACACACCAAATACCTGGAACAACTGTGATCAGCCTCTCTTAACTCTGGCATGAAGCAGCAATAGGAGGAAACAACTCCTACATATGCCTCATCCACCAGCACAAACACATCTGCCAGTTTAGGAAGACCTTGTAGCTGGAGATCCAATGGCTGCTTCTCCTTCCCGTGCTGCTTCTCCCATTATAGACCAGTTGAACAGCTACATCTACCCAACAGTGAGCAGCAGGTCACTGGCTGAGGTCTTGGGACAGCATCTCCCAGTTGAGCAACACAAGCGATGTTGACCTCAGTCCACCCAGGAAGGTAGATAGGGAGGACTGGTCATCACACCAGCAAGGAGAAGCTGGGTTGAGGATTATGGTAGACTTTCTGCTGGCAAAATGGACTTTTGGAGGGAGGATGTGAGGTTCAAGGCCTTGGAGGATCTCTAAGAACACGACAGACATTTTTTCCCATCCAAGGTCAGGATGGGAAGATGACCTCTGTAATATAACCCTAACCCCACTAATGCTCTATGGTCAGCTGTGGTCCAGCCTAGCTCTTCTTCAGGCTCAGAAGCAAGACAGAGACATGGCAGGAACCTCAACATTTCTGTGCATGTTGTCTATGGGAAAATATCTTCCCTTGTCTGGGAGATGGGGAAGGTTGAGATGACCTGGACTCAGTGTTTTCTGCAGGAAGGGCCTGCTGGGAAAAGAGGTCTGCTATGGAGGACATGAGGTGCATTTTGCTTACCCACCCTCACCGTCCAGTTCCAACTTCAGACCCCTCAGCCCAGCCCAGTATCTGGGACTCCTGGAGCAACAAGGTGCTATAACATCCCAGTAGGGCTGCTGAAGGGATGTGCTCTTGGGAACCACCATGGTTCAACAGACCCATCAGATCCTGAGGAGCTTTTGACTCTCTCCAGCGAGTGTTGTCCATAGCAAAGCTCTTCCAGGGGAAAACATCCAACCAGCTCAGCCCTGGGCTGGGGCAGGAGGGCACATGCTGCATGGGAAGATGCTTCAAGGCTGCTACAAGGTGGGCACTGATGTTGCTGCTTCAGATGGAGGAGTGTGATCAGGTTCCCCTGCACTTCCACTGCCAGACTGATGGTTCAGTGTTAGTCCCAGCGATTAAACTGTTTGCAACAGGGCTTGTAAGACCCGTGTGTCCATGTCTTTACTGCGGGAATTTGAATCCAGTGACTGATTTAACCCCACAGAGCATGAGAGCTCACAACACCACCATGTTCCTACAAGACCAATGAAAACAGCAACTAAAGGAAAGACCTAAGTGATGTGGTCTAACCCTGGTTAGATACCCAAAAGCCCCCCCAAAGGAGATGTAACACACACCCCACCATTGGACATCTCAGTGCTTCACCACTGGACACAAAACCAGGCATTGCCCATGAAACCATTTAGGGTTTATCTGCCCCCCATGATCAAGGCAAAGACCAGGGTCTCCATGGAGGCTGAGGAGCCCGAGCTTGCATGAACAGGCTGGTTAGCAAGAAAAGCTGGTGCTAATTGTGCGAGCTCTGGAATAATTGCAAGGGGCTGTGTGGGACAAGCAGGGAAGTGGAGAGGAAACTCCCCTCATGCTGCTGTAGGCTCAGGAAGGCTTTCCAGCGAGATGCCAGCTCGGCAAAGGGGGACACTGCAGTGGGACAGCACGACCAGAGCTGTCCTCAGATTGCCCCAGCGCTCCCCATGCACTCTGCAAGGCAGATCCTTATCTCCTCACAGGCTTTGAACCACACGGCTGCGAGGGGCACAGCCTCTGTGGTTGTGCAATGAGCGAGCGGGGCTCCAATCAGGCTAATTGCTGCCTCGCCTCTCAGCCAGGAGGCCAGGGGGACTTCTGAGCACTGGAGAAACACCCGCGCGCTCTCCTGCCCGGACACGCTGTCTCCTACCTGCCCACATTCCTCCTGGATCTCCGTCACCAGAAACGTGCACCCCTGTGGATCCTGAATCCCTGCGCTAGGCTGGTGCCGCTCCATGCACAGGTCCCTGCCCTCCCTGAGAGGAGCACTATGAAAGTCCGTGATTTGGGGTTTTTGGAAAGGTCTAAGTTGGCCACTCAAAGGCCCTGGGGTGTCTTCTGAACGAGTGCCATGGTCTGCAGTGCCTTAGCCCATGCCCATTTGAGGTGAGTACCTACCACCACAGCCACATATAGCAGTGGCTTCAGTTCTGCTGATGCCAGAATCAGAGAGATCTACTCAAAGAGGGTGTCCACAGTGTGGTCTCATCCCTACCTCCCCTTCCAGCTAGCAGGGATCAAGCAAAGAGTCATCTGGAGATTCAGGAAGGACCAATCTCATCCTGGCATGGATGCTTCTTTCAGAGCTCCACCACTGCAGAGGGACTCCAGATGCTCAGCTCACACAGGGACACCCACACTGCAGACTCTTGATGCCTTCGGAGATGACCCATGGCTCAGAACTCACCCTGTCAGTGTTACCAACCCACCCCAGAAAGTCAGCTCCCTGCAGAACCAGAGGCAAAGTTTGCAGGGTCTTCAATGGTCTTCAGTAAAGTCTGGAGCAGCCATGGCCCAGGCTCGTGAGACTGGATGAAAAATGCTTTGTGAGGGCCACCTTGCTCCCTACGTGATGGAACCTTCCCTTGCTTGTTTTGGACTGCTGCTGGCTGTCACAGCCAAACCAGCTCTTTTTGGGCACAGCACAGCCCTCATCACTGCTCCCACCAACCTACTTGGGATCAGTCCTTTTGCAACATCTCCACCTGAGGACATCGTGCTGTCTGTAAAGGGTCTTCCAGCTTCCCTCCGAGCCCAGGGACACATGGACCAGCAGGGAGAGGATGTGCAGTGATGGGAAGCTGCAGGGATAAAGGTCTCAGCATCTATGGGAGCCTATGGGTCTGGGCAGCAGGCACAGGAGGTGCTGCCCTGCTTGCACTGTAGCATCTGGCAACTCCTATGCTGGTAGGTATGAAAATGTAGGGCAGAGCTTGGGCTGGGAAGAAAATTAAGATGTTTTCCACAAATGCAGCTGAAAAGTCAAGTGGGTAATTAGGATCTGCTTGGCAAAGGTGCCGTAACGTGATTGCCAGGGGTGGGTTTTGTCCTGGGAGCTTTCCCTGCAAACAAAAGAGAAACTCCTCTCCCAGACGTACACGGCCATCCCTGTGGTTCAGAAAGGGGGCTCTCTGTGCCATGACCACTGCAAGGAGCTGCTCACTGGGCAGGAATCTGCTTTAAGTGTTGGAGAGAACAAGTATTTGAGTGGCAGGAGGGGAAGAGGCTCGCACGGAGCCTGGAATGGGCTGAGTCACTCGCTGCCGGCGTCAGCAGCCGAGGGGGAAGCTGCCAAGCAGCCACCTGGAGCTGTGTCAGCGCATCCTTAAGGAGAAGAAGGAAAAGGAGGGAAGAAAACCAGCTTTCGGCTTCTCCTGCATCTCATTGGAGAGCTCTATATGCTGCAGGCAGGCAGGGAGCTCCCTGGCTGTGAAAATGCCCTTCCCTGGCTGCAGGTGCTGGTTTCTATTGCAACATCTCCCTTGGGGCGCGCGGAGCAGAGCATCATCTCCCACAGCAACCAGGCAGCCTCCAGGGACATGTCACAGCCAAACTGGGGCTCGGTCCAAGGACTGGGGGTGGGAGATGATTAGAGACCTGATGGGAGAAGCAGGATGCGAGAGCTGCCTCCGCCTGGCACAGATAAGTGGCTTCAGCCAGGGACTGACTCACCTCAGCCAGGGCATCTCGTCTGGATATCAGCAGAGACAGGGAGAAGCAATGCATTTAAATGAGCTCTGATCTTTAAAGCAAACAACACCAGCTTGTTTTGCTGCACTCAGACAGCTGCAGGCGACAGAGATGGATGGTCAAATGCGTTTTGGGTCCTTGCGTTCAAGGCATGGATGCTCAGCACTCAGTAGAAGGGCTGTGATAAAGGGTTATCATGAAAACTCACCTGGTGCTGCCAAATGCCAGGGCCAAACATCCTGGGGCTTGTTGTGGGTTGAAAATCTGTCAGGTTGAAGGAGAGAACACAGCTCAGTAGCGCAGCGTTAGACATGTCTGTAACCACTCCAGCCAAATGACACTCCTGGGAAGTGAAGCTGAGTCCTGATTGCGGCTCCTTTATTTGTTCTATCTGCTGTCTCCACCCCAAAAGAGTTTCAGGACAAAGCCATGAGCAATGGGGCTGACCCCCATCGCTGACCCTGATTTGAGCAGGAGACCTCCTGAGGTCCTTTCCAGCCTGAATTATCTTGTAGTCTTACGATGACCCCAGAGAAGAAAAGAATATCTTATATTTCATAGGGTGCAACGCTGGGTCACTGAAAGAGACTCCAGTCTCCTGGGGCATGCGCCTTCTACTGCCACTGCATCTGTGTCCTCCCCGTCCTTCCTTTAGGGTTCTTAGGGACCAACTCCAGCTCCCTTTGTTAGGGTTAAGGTGTCTGTAGCTGCAGAGGATGTTACGTCCAGACTGCACTCTCCCCACATAGACAATTTAGTGTCACCTCTACAGTGTGAACACCAGAACTATATGTCGTACCCAATTTCAGACTGCACCTAAAGCAGTTAAATCACTTCCCTCTGTGCTCCTCTCACTTAACCTGTCATCTGTTTTTTATTGGGAGTGTTTCTGTCATGGGGTGCAGATTTACCACACATGTCACACCACGAAGAGGCTGAGCTGTAGCCCATTGCACTCCAATCCCTAAGCTCACCAGTGGGGTCCTTTTCCAGCTGGCTGGGCTAAAGTCTGCATGGAAACGGCTTCACACCAAGAGGGACTGAGTGGTCCCTGTGTCTGTCCTCATCCACCTCATTTTATTCCCTTCTCAGCTTCTTCAGGAGCTATTTTGCCTTCATTTCCAGCTCACTGGTGGAGAAGGCTGCATGGGTTTGGGCCTAGGATTTTCCACTGAAGAAACAGATCCAGTCACTAGCGATTCCCATTGATCACCACTTCTTGAGATCTGTCACTTAGCCAACTCTTAGCTCATGCAACACGTGCTCAGCTGGTGTGTGGTGCTTTCCCCCCCACTGGAATGCCACGCTGTACAAATCTAATATTTTACAAGCACGTTGCATATGCAGTTATGTTTATGAACCAACCTTACAATCTAAGAGAATGAAATCAAGTTGGTACAAGACCCCTTTCAAATAGCAATACATTGACTAGCATTTGTTATATTTCTCTTCTTTATGCTTTTATAAGCCAGATTGGAGATCAGACTGTTATTATTAACCGTCAGCCTGTTATTATTAGCCTGACATCACTCCTGGATATGTCTGGCCCACAAAGGCAGTTGAGCTGCTCAGCAGGCTCCTGAGGCTTAGAACCATATTAGTAAAGGTACTGATGATCACAAGATACTGGCCCATGCATCAAAGCCTTTGCATCTTCCAAGGAACCGAGCTCTAGTCCCGCTTGGGTTGAGCCTGAAACAGCTGCTTTACATCCAAGAACCAGTTTCCTGTAGCATTCTAAAGTTCAGGTAGAAGTTATATACAATGGCAGCTTCTAAGCCCACAGGGACTCGCTGCAGCTCCCTATGGCCTTGCACTGCGGCCAAGGGGAGGAGGTGGTTGCATTTTGTCCCACTTGTGCAGACACACTTGAATCCCTGATCTGATGAATCCTCTGGAAACCCCTAAAACTTCAGTGTGAAAGATAAGACCCTTCATCTTTTGGACCTAATACAAAGCCACATCCTGCTGCACAGTTCCACCACCTTCTTGCCCTGAGCTCGCACCCACCCCAGCCTTCTCCTCTCGCAGCCTGTGCTTGCATAAAGCACAAAGAGCCAGCTGCCCACCCATGCTCTCAGCCACCAGCATAGACAATCCCCGTCCTTAAGGACGCAGCCTTGAACAAAAGCCAGGGAAATAAACCAACACAAAACAAGCTCCTCCGCAGCCTGACCTTTTATTGTGTGTCAGGGGCTGCCAAACCAAACTGCGCCGCGGGTCCTTCCCACTCCCGGCATCACATCCGAGATTGCGGATCATCGGTCGCAACCCCGGCTCCGTTGCTGAGTGTCCCCAGGATGATAGTGGGAGGGATCCCAGGGGCGGCGTGGCTGGCTTCCTGTGTCTCCATCCAAGGAGAAGGGCGCTGGGTGGGAATGACACCGGCGTGAGCTGTGGTGCAGTTTCTGGTATATAGGGATGGGATTCTGGCATATAGGTCAGAGAGCGAAGGTTGAAAAGCATCTGCAGCCCTTCAGGGTTGACCATGCTGGAAGGACCAGAGGGTTTAAATAATCTTCTCTCCTCCAGGATCCATTTGTGCCACTTCAGGAGGAAAGAAAAGGAAAAGAAAAGGAAATAATCCTCCTGTGAGTGCCTGGTGCCAGCTGCCAGAAGAAAAGCTTGGCTCAATCTGTGCTTGCCTCTCTTTTGCTGCCCTTCACATTTCCCCCCTGGTCAGCCTGTGAACTCTTGAGGACACAAGCTGAGCTCCAGCAACCAAGAGCCCTTCTCCTGGATGTGGAAAGCTGTGTCCTCCCTGCCTGCAAGCACACAGCCAGGGCCTGTCCACATCACACAGAGCTGGCTGCCTCTAATTAGCAGTGGGTGATAAATCCAGGGGGGAGATGACAACCCAGCAGGATGAATCCAAGCATCCTGCCCTTTCAATTCTCTTCCTCCCATCACACACAGCCAGGCTTGCCAATCCTATCATCTCCTGTGGCAATAAGCCATCCCTCCAGGATGGGGAATGAACACGAGGGCTGTGTGTGCAGCCCCATCTGATGGACTAAGTGAACGGGGCATTTGCTTTGTGCGCTCCTGTTGGGAAGCTGAGGATGTCCTGGCCTCCCTGTGCTGCTTGTGGTGGAAGGAGATGCTATGAGGTCTCCCCTGTTTGACCATGGAGAGGGGTTCCGCCACGTTGTCCAGCATGGACATGTAGTGCTACGTGGCCTGGGACCCTACACCAAACACCACCTTGATTTGGTAGACAGCTTGGGTGAAGAACCGCTTGGTCTCATGGTTTACTTCAGTGTCTGTCTCCTACAAAACAGGCTGATGCAACTGAGATCTGTGGGCAGCCAAGAGAAGTGGTTCCTGGCTTGCACCCCTCCATAGTCCAGCCCAGCATGGAGACTGGGAAGGGCTTTCAAAGCCAGTCTGCCATACATGATGCTGCATGAAGACCCCAGCATCAAGAGCTGGGGGAGCTGTCAGTGCAAGCCCTAGCACTAGTGTGGACTTTCCACACCGGTGGAAAGGGACCAGGTACATCAAGAAGTGGGAGATGAAGTCAAGGAGATCTGGAGCAGGACAATGGCAAAATAGAGTGTTGTCTGGTCTTTCTGCCATCCTTCTTCACAGTATGAGGAGATAGTTAATGCCTGCAGACTGATCCATAAGCTGGGTGGCACATCATGCCTAAAGCCTCTGTCCCACCTTACCACCCATCCCAACCCATCCCAATGTCTCTTGCTCACTGTACATCCATGCCTCTGCCACCATCCCGTGTCCCAGCCAGGGCAAGGCCCTGCTGACCCAAAATGCCACCTCTGCACATTTCCATCTGGAAGAGCTGCTGGTTTGAGACCTTTTATGCCTGGGGCTATTATGGTTGGATGTGCGGAGGTGAGCAACAGGGTAAAGGGGCTCCCATGGATTCAGAGGCACAGCTCAGCCCATTTTTCACCCACGATTTCAGCAAGGCTCTGCCCTGCATCCTGCCAAGCACAGGGAGGGCCCCCTCAATGCCACAGTCCCCAAGGGCAGTGGCTGCTTTTCCCCTGCAAATCTGGAGGGAACATATTCTCCCTGAGGGCTCTTCTAGTCAGCATCACTGGGGTTGAAACTGCCCAGGATGAATCACATAAATCTTGCTTCTTTGAGGAAAACAAGGGAAAAAAGCTGGGGTGTGGTGTAAAAGCAGCTTGCTGTGCCAAGAGCATCCCTGCTGCGTTTGCAAAGCCTTCCCTGGTGTCTTGCAGCCCTGCTCTGTGATTGGCACTATTGGGACACCATAAACCATCACTGGTTTTGGGGACCGCCAGCCCCGGGGGTGATGGAGAACAGTGTCTGCTCTGCAGACCTACAGAGACTGCTCCGAGGCCAGCCCTGCTGCTGGCTGGGGTGGATGAGTTGTGAATTCATCCCCCTCTGAGGAAGAGACAGACTCACAACTGCTTGTCAGCTCTGCACCCCTGAAAGGGAAGCGTGGACCTCACCGGGGAGTTTCTTCACAGCCTCGTACAGACATGCTTTGGTTTGTGCTGCATTTCCCATTGCCCCAGACTTCCTCACAGGGGGAAAATAAGAGCAAGAGAGGATGTAGAAAGATGCAGGCTTCAGTTTGGGCTTAGGCAAAGGTGGGATGCATGCTGGAGAGAGGAGGAAAGGAGGAGCTGCGGGATGTGGCTTCATAGTGATGCCCAGTTACATGCAGGCAAACCTACCTCAGAACTGGAGGCTTGTGGAAGGCATTTCAGATCCTAGCAGCAGCCTGGGGAGGCAAACATCACTGTGGTTGTAGGAGGAGGCAGTAGGTGAGGGTATGGATGCAGAGCTGGTGAAGGCTGGAGGCTTGGGGTGTATCCTTGACTCATCCACTGCTCTGCTGGTAAATCAATTCTCCTCTGTTGGAGCAGCCTGACTCACTCCCTCATGTCTGTGGGCATAGATACTCCCTCATGTCTGTGCTCTGGTCTATAGAAGGGTCTCTTGCGACCTGGAGGAGAGCAGGTTTGCTAGGGATGGTGGAAGGACCCTGTGTATACCAAGCATTATCGTTGTGTCAGGTCTCAGCTATGAGAGAACCAAGGCAGCGCGTAACAGGTTTCTACCAGATCTCACCATGTAGTATTGAAGGCATTGTTCTGCCAACTTCAAGGTAAAGAAGAAAGTTCAGCAAGTTGGGAGATGTCCCATCTCATCGGAGAGTGGCCCAGGACCAGAGGGAATGTTGCCCAGCACTGTCAAAGACTCACTACGTCTCTGTTCCTCAGCCCCACACTGAGTGCCAAGAGCAAGTAGTTACGGGACCTTGTTCCTGAAGTAACTTCACTGCTGGTGTCTTTGGAGCTGCTGGACCAATCACTTCTGGATGAAGTCTGTTTCCCAGTTTTGGATCGAAAAGCACAAGCAACACTCACCCGAAATGAACAGCAGTTTAGCAAAATGTCCAGCTACCCTTTCAGCTTGCAGGTAGGACTGGATGTTCTGGGTGGTACCAAGATCAAAACGGATAATGGGATCTGAAACCCATGAGCTACCTCATGAGCTTTGACTTAGGTCTTTTTCTCCTGTAAGTCATTTGGACTCATTTCTATCATGTCGTTACTTGGGGAGCTGGCATTGAAAGCACAGTCAGATAGATGTCAGAGAGTAAAGACCTTTGAGTTTTTGGGCCTTTATCTTCATTACACAATCTGAATGCTCTTGGGAGTTTTTCTCTGCTTTCTTCTGTTGTAACTGGAATGGGTAATAATGCCTTGTGTTCATAGGCAGCCATATGGGGTCCTGGCTTATTGGGATAATAATTACCATGAAAAGATTAACAAAGGGCAGATATTTGAATAGTTGTTTGAAGTCCTTTTTCTGGTTAAGCAACAGAAAGGGTCAAGTGCCTTGAGTGGTGCACCAGCCACTCGTTGGATCCGTAGGATTTGTGTTCCCTGTGTTCTTGGACTAAGTTAACAAATATTTACAGGCTGAGGCTCTGATTCAGCAGAGCCGGGTGCTTAAATCTCCTTGGCCTCAGCAGCACTTAAATGCAACCTTGTGCAACTTGCTAAATTTGAGGACCTTGGATGTTGTTGGATAACAAAGACCACGTATGTCATTGCCAAACTGAGGGTCACCGAGTCACATTGCTGGCTGGCACAAAGCTCGTTGTCCCTTTTTTCTCTCTTAAATGGTGAAATAGAGCCATAGAATCATAGACTGGAAAGGACCTTAAGATCATCCAGTTCCAACCCCCTGCCATGGGCAGAGACACCTCACACTAGACCATGTCACCCAAGGCTCTGTCCAGCCTGGCCTTGAACACTGCCAGGGATGGAGCATTTACCACTTCTCTGGGCACCCTGTGCCAGTGCCTCAGCACCCTCACAGGGAAGAACTTCTTCCTTAGATCTAACCTGAACTTCCCCTGTTTCAGTTTGAACCCACACAGTAGTTGACTATATGGGTTTTCACATGTTCACCTTTTGCTTGTGCCAATGTTGCTGATTTCTGTATGAAAATCTTCCAACCTGGATTCGGAGTTTGCAGAGTTCACACCTTTTGATTCTCTTTTCTTGTGACAATCAGGAAATTCCTCACGTCCACCAGGTGAAGAGAGATCGGTGCGAATGTGCCTTCTGTGAGTGGAAATGCAGAAGGACTCACTCAGAAGGTGCTCGGGAGGGCCACTTTTCCCCGGGACTGGCTCATCTCTCATAAAGCACCTCAGAGGTCAAACCCCTCCTTGCATTGTGCGTGCATTTCTCTTTTCCTTGCTCTTGCACTCCCTCTGCTGATCCAAATGGTCTGTTAGAACAGAGAGGACCTAATAGAGCCCGAGCTAAGCAAATACAGGGTGAAACCAGCCATATAGCAAAAAAATGAGCCAGCTCATCCCAGATGAAGATTACTTGAAGTTCAGGTGGGGAGAAGCTCAAAAAACATACTGAGAAGCTTAGATGCAGCAAATACTGTCCCAAAGGCAGTCCCTATCTGAGCATTACCTTCTTCAAACCCTAAATTCCTCCCCATTAAAGCTCACATCTCTGGACAAGCTCAAAAGTGGTGGCAGCTTCTTCACTGGGCCAAGAGCCCACCTAGAGTGTTGTCTGAGGTAGAGCTGAGCTCCCTCTTCACTACAGTGGCCACAGTAGAGGTCATAGGATTCATGGGATGATTCAAGCTTAGAGGGACCTCAGAAGATTTCTACTCCAACCTCCCATTCAAAGCAGAGTCAGCTTCAGTAATCAGCCAAGGTTGCTCAAGGCTTTCTTCACTTTGGTCCTGAAAACCTCCAAGGATTCAGACTACAAAACCCATCCCAGTGTTTGACATCTTCACAATCCAGCCCCTCTCCAAGACAGCACCAAAATCTTGAGCTGGCATAGCCAAAGGTATACCATAAGAACACTCCTGCACATCTGCCTATGTCACCACCAAACCTAAGTCCTTCTAGGTGCAGAAGAAAAGCTCAGCTGAACCTTTGGAAACAAGCAAGTGCCCAGGTTTAGAAAGCAAAGCTGCCAACCCCCTTTCCTTGGTGCACTCGCACACCAAACCAGTGGTGTCCAGAACTGGAAAACCAGACCTCCAGCAGTTACAAGACACCCTTTGGCCGTGGCTGGTACAGTCTCACCTTAGCAGGTCTGGCCCATAGGACCCATTTCCCACCACTGATACATGCACCATCAGCAGAGAAAGGAGGTAAGGGCTTATATCAGTGTCAGCAGCTTTCCCTTGCAGCTTGAAGCTTGAGGGACCCTTTGCATGATGTCACAGAATCACAGAATGTTTTGGGTTGGAAGGACCTTAAGATCATCCAGTTCCAACCCGCTGCCATGGGCAGGGACGCCTCACACTAGACCATGTCACCCAAGGCTCTGTCCAACAGGGTGAGATGTGGACAGGAGTCAGCTCTCCACTCCTCCATCTCTTCACAGAACGAACCTGTCCACTGTTCCCTTCTCCTCCCCCAGCTCAGGTAATGGTGGCCCTTTGTAGCCCAAAAGACCTGAAAGAAGATGAGGTAGCAAGGGATTCACCTTCGTATACCGTGTCCAAACCTTGACCAAGGACACATAGAATCATAGAATGGTTAGGGTTAGAAAGGACCTTAAGGTCATCCAGTTCCAACCCATGTCTGTCTGTCACTCACCCTCCTCTTTGGATGCATCTTGGTCTTTTGGGGTGAACTTTGGCTCTATCAGCACTCTGGGTACCTACCCCTCAAAAAGCCAAACCCAAGATAAGAAGCCTCATTGCATTGTTCAGCTTTGGAGGCAAGCTCTGCAGGCCAGAAGAAACATAAGCCACAGGGGAAACCTCTTTGCTTTTCATAAGCCTAAAAGAGAAGAACTACTGGGGCTGCTGGGAAGCAGGGGAGAAGCAGAGAATTGCTCCATGTGTCCTTCTGAAGGTCCCCAAAGGAAAAGGTCTCTGACAAGGAGTTTATTTTCATTAAAAATGACAGGCCCAGCTCAACCAGTCAAATAAACAAAGCAAGTCTGTAGAACAGCAAGTGCAAAAGGTCCTGGGTTATTTATAAAGGGCTTTTAAGTATATTAGGCCTAACACCAAGATAAATCAACCCTGCCAGGATTCCAGAGGCATATCACATGTGTCTCTAGCTGTTGTCAGCTTTGTGCTGGAATATATTTAGTGCCCTGTTATCTTCCAAGCCTTCCCTGCTTTTTCCCTAGTGACCGTCCTTTGAAAACGAATACATTGAGACCAGACACAAGGTCCTGTCTCCAGTCACATATTGACCAGCTGAAAGCCTTCAGCAGCATTCAAATCCTTGCCATTGCATTCACCAGCTGTTTTGCTGCCCAACATGAACGTCTTCAAGACAAGGTTTGCTCAAGACAACAGGGTTTTCTTCTGAGACAATTCAAGGCAGAGGGTCACCAACTTCTACCACTGTGAACTTCAGTTCAAATAAACCTGAGGGATGACTTTTCAGCTGCTCAGAAGGAAGATGAGGGTGTTTGGGATCTTGTAGGATGTGTTCACACGGCCAGTTGAGGACCCTGCAGTCTAACGAAATAAAACATGAGTGATATGTGAAAGGGACAGCAGGGGTTGGGTCTGCTGCCTCTGGCCTCTGGGATGTAACACTCTGGGAAGCAAGGCAATGGAGATGAGAGGAAGGCTCAGGGTGAAAGCTGGCTCCTTCCCTTTGAGAGCTGGACCCAAATCTTGTAGTGCAGCTGGAAGAAAGTTAAGGGTCTGGTCCACCTGAGACAGAAATACCTAATTTGCTGGCAACCAGTTCTTCATGTTCAGAGCCTGGGCAAAGCCAGTGCTGGGAAACAGCCAAAGTTAATAGAATCATAGAATGGTTAGGGTTGGAAAGGACCTTAAGATCATCTAGTTCAGGCTGGTGCTGCCAGCTCAACCTCTCTGCAGTTCAGATCAATCCTTACAACGGCATGGGAACAGGAGAGCTTCTCCGGTGCTTTCTTCTCCAGACTCACCAGCACAACTCTGTACCTGCCCAGAGCCAGGATCCAGCCCAAGTCCAGCACAACGTGGCATATTCAGGGTGTCACAAAGTGGAAGAGGACTGCAATTGGACATTGGCTATAGAGGTGTCTACATGTAGAAGCTTACTGCATAATAGGAGTGCTAACTAGTGTCCTAACAGTGTTTCATACCCTATGGGTTATTCCCACTGACCTCCAACTGCCACAGGAGCAGAATATGGGTGTCGTAAGGGTCTGTCTGGCCTTGCCTACTTATATCTCAAGTATTCTGAGCATCTCAAACAGTACCAGATGTTTAGGTAACTGCATTATTCTCTGTATGTCCCCAGAAACTTAGGGCAAACTTGTCCCATTTAGTGCCCTTGAAGCTAGGGATAGTCCATTCCTAAGTCTCATTTCTGGCTTTTATTGCTCCAGCTCTTTTTTGGGAAGGATGCCAGCTCAGGGGAGGGTAAAAATGCAATGTTCAGATGAGTGCCCATCCTTGGGATCCCAGTTCACCCACCAAACGACTTGGCTGTTTATGCATCCCTGCTGGAGCAATCTGGACAACCGGATTTGGTCTCCCAGAGAGGATTCAGGACAGGCTTTTTGTCTGTATGATGAAGTCAGATGCCTCTGTGCGGCACTGCCTGGGAAGGTGATGATGTTCTTTCCTCATCACACAGCCCAGGCCAACATCGTAGATAAGGTTTCTGAAAGGGAGAGCAGAGAGCGAAGTACCTGATCTGGGGAATCCTTTGGATTTGCTTCTTTGATGCCAAATTCCTCAGCTGTTTTCCATTCATTGATATTAACTCTGATTTAGTAACACCCAATAATTGCCTGATTGGTTTGAACTAATTGACTACATACAGTGCAGAAATGCCAACTGGTGACCCCCTGCCTCTGGGCAGAGGTTGTGGGAATTGTCTGCAGGAACAATGGCTCAGCAGGGAAGGCCG
>NW_009939690.1:27803-36024 GCF_000696875.1 Nestor notabilis
CACTGTGAGAAAAAGCTGTGGTTTTGCTCCAGTAATTCCATATTTTTTTCTGTGTTTGTTTGTTTTTCTTCCCGGAAAACTCAAATCAAACATCTTCACTTGGGTTAGTTCAGTGCCAGACATTTGCTTTTAACTGTGTACCAGGACACACAGAGCCCCAGCAAACTCCTTGCTTCAGCTGAGCTGTGCTGGTGATGCCTCCCCCTTTCCCTTCAGCCAGACAAGAAGCAGATGAAAGCACTGAGATTGAATAAAATAGAGATTTGGCTATTGGGTCTTATATAAAGGCTTCTGTAGCCTTTTCCCTCTGTTAATAGGAAGCAAAACTGGTTTTTCCATGGTGACACTCATCTCTCCATCTTAAATATGAAAGTTAAAAGATCATCTGCTAAATTTAGCAACCCCATAGACTCAGATGCTCCCTAGGAAAAACGGGGTCTGGTTCCACTGCTGATTGCTTTTCCTTCTTTTCTCCATCCCTGCATTCAGCAACTTGTTCTTTGGTAGTTCAGAGGGGAGAATCAGGCTGGAAAATGATAAGGATCAAGGAGATCGTTCCTTGAGCCATTCATATTCCTTGGAACAGCAATACCAGCATTGCTCTGGCCAGCTGTAATTCCCAGGTATTTTGTGCTGGAGCTGCTCAGAGCTGGTTAATTCCTGGGAACTTGCACCAGATGGCGGTACCAGCCCATCTCCAGCTACATCTCTTAACTAACTGAGCAGGCAAGCTCTGAAGCATCCCTGAATTGTTTTGGGGTCTTTTCTGGCTAATTTTGGGGGGCTTATCTGGCTAATTTTTGGCTAACTTGATGGCTAATATCTGCCGTAGTGCCTGAGCTATGCAGGTGTCCCAGTGCAATGGTCCATGGTAGGGTGTGCCTCCTTAAGCACCCTTTAGCTGTATCTTGCTAATATCATAGTATCATAGAATGGTTTGGGTTAGAAAGGACCTTAAGATCATTTTGTTCCAACCCTCCTGCCATGGGAGAAATAGATAGACCGGAGATCAAACAGCCATGACTATGTTCAGGAGAAGGAACTATTGGATTGGTCCTCAACATAAAAAGGACATGGAGCTGTTGGAACTAGACCAGGGGCGTCCATGAGGATGCTCAGGGGCTGGAGCAGCTCCCGTACAGAGACAGACTGAGAAAGTTGGGGCTGTTCAGCCTGGAGAAGAGAAGCTGCTGGAGACCTCAGAGCAGCTTCCAGGGTCTGAAGGGGGCTACAAGGATGCTGGAGAAGGAGTGACTCTTCATTAGGGACTGTAGCATTAGGACAAGGGGTGATGGGTTCAAACTGAAAGAGGGGAAGTTTAGATTAGATCTAAGGAAGAAGTTCTGTACAGTGAGGGTGAGGAGGCACTGGAACAGGTTGCCCAAGGAAGTTGTGAATGCTCCAGCCCTGGAGGTGTTCAAGGCCAGGTTGGACAGAGCCTTGGGTGACATGGTCTAGTGTGAGGTGTCCCTGCCCATGGCAGGGGGTTGGAACTGGCTGATCTTAAGGTCCTTTCCAGGCCAAACCATTCTGTGATTCTGTGATTTAAGGGGTCAGAACAGAGTGAGGATGGAAGACGCTAAGAGCAAGATCAGGGCAGAGCAGCACAAGCCATCAAGGAACTGCCCTGTCTGTTGCCCTAGTAGGTATTCCCCATCTACTAGGGAATAGTATAATAGATCCCCATCTCAGTGGGTTAAAGGCAGCTTGTACAGAGCCCTGATAAACGTGCATGTCTCTGGTCACTGATCTCTGTCCCCATGTGCCGTGGCACTGACTTTGCAGTGGTGTTGAACAAGTTTTGTTTTCTCTCTTGACGCTTCCCTCCAGCAGCTCCTGGGGGCCCAGCTTTGGGAGACCACAACCTGCCTGTCCATGAGCATTTTCATCACCCTGTTGTATGTTCCCAGTGCTCCCAGAACCTGTCAGAGAGCTGCTCAATAAACAGCAATTGGATTTACAAAGCTCATTCCTGGCTGGGAAGTGCTGGTGGGTGGACAGGCCAGATCCTGCATATAGCAGCTTACTTCTGTCTATATGGAATCACAGCAGTGGAACCTAAAGGGCTTGTCCTGCTGGGTGGGAGGTAAAGCTCGTGCCATGAGCTCTCTAACTCATGTGCTGCCCATGCACTGGCTTGGATTGTGATGCTGCATGAGCTGTGCTGTGGGTTGTGTATGGGAACACCTCCTGCACGGACACAGGCAGTGTGATGAGTGAAGCTGGATGCAAAACAGACCTGTCAAGATGTTAGATGAGAAAACTGAGCTTTTTCTGCACAAGCCTCTGACATTCTGGCTTCAAAAGCAGCAACCAGCAAGGTGGGGCTGGCCCCATTGTCACAGTGAGGATACACAGACTGAACCGTGTTGGTTGAAATACGCAGCTTCCCAGCCTGATCTTTCTCTGTCCAGCACTTCAGGCTGATTATTTCTACCTGACCAACACTGGGAATGTGCTTTACCTGGTCAGATAGGAGCCTGGCATCCCTCTGACCCAGAGGTGAAGGAGGCAGGGTTGGGGAAACCAGTCTGGCCTCACTGGGACATGGCATTTCCCGTTGCCTGCTGCAGTAATAAGTACCGCTTTACAGTGTAGTGGTTTGAAAGCCCTGTTCACAGAGTATAGAGATTTCCATCCCCCATTTGCCCCTGCAAGTACAGCCTGATCCCAGGGGAATTCTGCATCAGAATAAAAATACGTCTTAACGTTAACATGTGCAAAGTTTTAGACCAGGTTGTCAAACAACCCCTGATCACTCACTGTTTAGCAGTTAGGGATCCAAGCTACATAAATCAGTGACAGAGTGCACTGGGAATTCATCCACCTTTCTCTTCTGGAAACCCTCAAGGAGTTTAGGCATGATGTGCATATTGACCCCGAGTGAGGCAGATGTGTTTGCAGGTGGTACCCATCACCATCTGACGTTAAGAGGTCAGGAAAAGGACCTGAAGAGGTGAGGGAAGGACCGTGGAGGGCAGGATGCAGGCACCTTGGAGTAGGAACCTGCCTGCGGTCATTTCTCCCCCTCTGTTCAATGGGATGGGTAATAAATTGGTTTCCTTATTCTGAAGAACTTCTGACTGATAAAAAAGAAGAAATCACCAAGTTTTTCACAGAAAATCAGAAGGATTGTAGCAGACAGTTACTTTTGCTTGGCTAGTCCATAGACAGGTCACTTAAACAGCCTACCATAGCTGACCCGTCTGCTTCACCATCATCCAACTCAGCTACTCAGCTTCCAACCACCGTAAGCAAACCCATATGTACCCCTGTTACTGCAGAACCACACAGGCTGGAAGGCCACCAACCCTGCCCAGAGGTGGGCTGAGCCACAGCAGGTTGCTCAACACCTTGCCCAGTCAAACTAATAGAGCCCAGAACATTATTAGTCTCCATCACTGCAAAGACATGTTGTTGACACTTTGTGTTGAGTTGCTCCACTCTGTAAAATCCAGGGATTTGAACCATTGTCATCTGTGCGCTTCGGGATTTCCATATCCTCAAGCTCAGATATAATGGCAGACAAACTCCCTTCCTCTCTGGTTTTGACCACAAATTCAATTATGGACCTGAGAAACTTTTCTCGACTATGGTTTCATTGGAATTGGTATGTTCCCATGGGAAGTTTCAGTTTCAATTAAATCAGCCTTTTTTTGATGGGAAAAAGTAATCAGAAAGCATTCCAGTCAGTTGTAGACAAATTGACTAGTATCTACCCCAAAAGAGACCCTCGTAGCAGACTTCTGTTTCACTACCAGGATGTTTAGGAAAGGCTCTGGGCTTTCAGGTTATACCTAGAAATCTTCTTTCTGATGCAGAAACTTGGCATGAAAGGTTTTGGATTGATGATTTTAACATGTCTGTCTTTACTTGATTCGGAATGTTAGTGTTGGCCTGCCTTAGTCCTGTTGAAAAACCTTTTCTGGATCAAAAGCCTATTTATTGCATCTCTAAATTCTTCAGCTCAACAGGGAAAGGAGGTTGAACCCTTAATAAAGACTTCCTTCCTCCCAGTGATATTTATTCGTTGGATAAAGATAGGCTAAAATAAACATAAATTACTGGTAAAGGCTTAAAAACTCCAGTGATTAAAACATCATTCTCCTGTCAATGCTCCACACAAATCCCTTGATTCTATTTCTCAGTTTCTCCTAAATGATCTCAGGCACAGACAAAGCCAGGATTTATGATGAATAAAGGTTGCAGGGCTTGGAAATAAAACATTCTAAAGTGCATGGATGGTTCCTCTGATCTCTTCAGCTCTTAGATCTGCAGCTAATCAGAGCCTTGGTCAGATAAGGTTTTTCTGCCTCCTGTCATATTGCGATAGTTGCACATGTTGTCCAGCCCTGATCCTATGTCAAACATGCTTCAACTCTGTGCCCTGAAAGGTTGTCACTCACTGCTTTCCCTGACAATTCCCACGCAGAAGAAACATCCCTTGTTGGAAAAGGCTCGATGATCAGGAGTGGAAGGTTGGAACTAGATGATCTTAAGGTCCTTTCCAACCCTAACTATTCTATGATTCTATGTTGCCTTCAGGGTGGTCCCAGTCCTTTCCTGAGGCCTCAACATGGAACTCATTCTTTAAACAGACATGAAGGACTTTTGGACATGGGTTTATGGCAGAACATCAATTAGTATGTTATATGGCAGAGGCATGTTCAGTCCAAAGTGGTAGAAAGGCTAAAAGGGAAGAATTCAGCTTGAGGGCACTTGAGCAGTTACTGGAAAAACCACTCTTTACTTGTTGAAGCTGTTTATGTGTTTAGTCATTAGTAAGACAGATCACCTGGGGAAAACACAAAGAGTGAATCGGATTTCCTCTGGGTTTCCACAGATTTTTGCCAGCATCCTTCATGGATGCTGTGACCCGAGTAAGATGGGGATGCTAGGGCAAAGCTGAGGAGGATGAATGTTAGGACACTTGTGATGAGCAGCATACTGGAAGATGGGAAATGGTGAGTTAATATATCACATTCCTATTTGTTCATTTGATTGAATAAATGTGAATGCTAAAATATCAGTGTCAACCCCCAAGCCAGTGGCTTTCCCAGTGAGTCAGTCGGGTCCAAGACATGGACCACCTCACCCTAAAGCAGATGCAGGGAGCAGAGCTGCGTCTTTGCTTCACAAGGGTGGCCAGGCTCAGATGTAGACCTTGCTTATCACTCATCACACTCATTTTGGCCTGGAGGCTAACATCTAAGAAGGTCTTCTGGGTGTCTTGTATGCCTGGAGATGATGCTGGACATCACTCCGGGTACATGGGGATGGCTAAATCAGAGATAGCCCATCCGCACCATAGAGTAATACCTACTAGAGGATGCTCTAAAGCACCGCTACATAAGGCAAAATAGCAAACATTAACCTCAAGAGCATGGTCCATGCTATACTGCATTTCAGCTTTCCTTCTGCTTCCAGACTAGTGAATCCCACCCCACCTGGCCACATGCACCCAGCCTGCAGAGCCCAAATGCAGACAGCAATGCCACAAGCTGTTCCTGTCCCCTATATGCTCTCATCACCCAGCAGATGGCCAAGGCTACTCCATGAACTTGAGTGTAACAGAGACATATGTTGGAGTTAAACATCCTGCAGTTTAGAAGGGGCTGCCAAAGGAAAAACATAAGTTTCCTTCCTTGCTTTACATTCTCCAGGCTTTTTACAGCTGGATACACCTCAGGGTCGTGCTGGTGTTCATTAGTCTTCTCTCCCTTGTCCTCACCAGGTGGATGCGTCTCTGATCCGGTACAGGGAAGGGCAATGAGTATTTGGACCCAGCACCTGATACCAGGAATCACCATCCTTTGTCCCCAGTGCCAGCACTGACGTCCACTGCTGTGTGATTACGGAAGCTTTCACTCTTATTTTGATACCTCAAGACAGTGTCACTATGTCCTCTGTGAGCACTTGCTTTTCTAGGCATGCTTTGGAGCCCTCATCCATCTCTGAGATAGAAAAGGAGGGCACTGGATCAAGCCTAAAAAGAGATCTCAGGTGTCCTGGCACTCAGCTTTGTTTTCAGCATCAATTTCCTTCATTGCACCGAAAGAAACTCTACCAGGAGGTTGCTCACTGCTCTCTAACTGCTCTCTAATGCTCTTTGATGTATATAGGAAAGCACTTCACCTCCCTTTGGGCTGGTATCTCTTCTGTCTCCTTCTGCTCCTGGCTCTTGATCCTTTCCCTGTCCCCAAACAGAACTGGAGAAAAACACTGATGATGACCCTGCAATGCAATGCTACCCTGCCCTCGCATCGCATGGGTCACGCTGCAGCCCAGAACATCTTCCCTAATCCAAATCCCTGCAGCAGCCCTTGTTCTTTATCATCACAGAGGGAAGTCCCTTTGTAGCACTCATAGCCAGCAGCAGAGGGGTTTGCCAGCACTACCCATGACCCTGGGAGACTCCAAGCACATCTCTTCACTCTACAGCATCTTATCATCCCTCTGGGTTCAACCGCTGTCCCACAAGCATGGACATGACCTCCCTCGAGGGAAATGAGACCAAGGGCTATTATTGAACAGGATTTACACTTCCATTGTCTGGTCCAGACGTCACATTTCACAGCTCATTGCTCTGCTTTCTGTCCAGCCCCACTTCCCCCTCCCTTCTCTCCCTCTATGTATAGATATTTTATTGCAAATACTCTGGCTTTTATGACCGGATTTTTCACGCTCTGGCCCATTTCCCCCATCAATTCTTTTGTCACTTTTACTGTCAGCTGCTCCTGGATAAAAATAACAAGGAGAAGCAGGTTTTGTGAGCCGGTCCCACAAGAACATACAGAGAACAAGGAGAAAATTGCACTGCATCGCCAGGCTACCCTCAGGAGAAGCAGTTGCTAATAATACTATGCTGGGTGAAGAGCAGGGTGCATTGTAACTTACTGTTTAATTGAAATGCTGTTCTGTTCTTCTTTGAGGTCCTCTTCCAACCAAAGAGTCACTGTGTTCATTAGAGACCCTCTCACAGCCTGAGCTGGAAGCAGATGCTGCTATAATTCCTCAACCTTATTCCCATCAGGGCTTTGCTTCTGCTCCCACCCCACCATGGGACCCACCAGCCCTTCTCCTAGGCAATCCATAGTGACTGATGCAAAAGGCATCATGCCGTGAGGTTAAATCCAGAGGAAAACTTACCCATTCCCTGGAGAAGTTCACAGACCCAAGGTCTTAACTCACAGCCCCATACCAGCAGGGTTTTATTAAGATGGGAATTAGAGCCAGGGAAGGCAGCTGGCTCTCCTTGGCTCAGTCCTTATTGCTCATAGGGCCTATGAGCTTTGCAGCAAAGAAATCAGAATAATCCTAAATTACACACTTGGAGCAAATAATGCTGGTTTTCTACCACCAGTGAATAACTAGAAAGGGACTTTCTTCTGCAGATGTTCATAAAACTCACAATGGTTCAGCCAAATAGAGTTGATCCTGCTTCTACTCTTATCCTAAGCCCAACAGTCACTGTTTCTACGTCAGGAAGCTTAGTTGTGCAGGGAAGCATCCCTGGGATCACACTGGAATGTCATCTCAGATACAGGTAAACCTTTGGCACAGCCCTTGGCATGGCAGGGGACAACTCATGCCCTCCTAAATGATAAATCAGGAGTTAGCACTGGGCTTTTCCCACCAGGCAACCATTCCCGCTGAGCTCAAGGTAGTAGGAAATTCCCTGACACTGGCAAATTTACTGTAGGAGATAGAGGTGGCAAGTGCAGATGAGCTGGTGTTGCAGTTGCTGCCCTTCTGGCCTGAGCATTATTCAACCTGTAGGGTTCTGTAGGACTATTTCTTATGGGACCAGAAGTCAGTATTACAGCCAGCGACTTTCTAGTGTTCATGTTTACTTATAAAAAGGTGACTGTAACTCAGCCCTCTCAGCAGTGATCCAGCAAACCTGCTCTCTTCTTGTCTCTGTCTGCAAGAAAGCTGTCTTCCTGCTTGTCCTCCTAGCTCAAAGATGTTCTCCCAGCTTCCTACACACAACCCAGGCCAACACCCTGCTCCTGGTGTTAGGAGCTCCAAGACATCTCCCAGCCTGTGATCTCCTGTGCTTCCACCTTCTGCTCCTCTTGCTGTTTGTATTCCCAAAAGATGTTCCTTTTAACCTTCCCACAAAAGACCTTCCTTGGCTGATTCTCAGGCAGCAAAGAGAGGGCACAATCAGGCACTTGTCCACAAAACAAAGCTATGGGCTGATGTTTTCGCCCTTTCC
>NW_009939690.1:36055-51051 GCF_000696875.1 Nestor notabilis
ATTTCCTTGGCAGGTTTGGCTGTGTTTTACACCACAGCTCACAAGTGTTAGCAATGCTTCCCAAGGTTTCAGCCCCATTACACCATGCATGCTCAGCATAGTCCTCCAAAGGAGAGCTGCTCAGGAGGCAACATCCCACCAGACCACACTAGTCCCAAAACCAGCCTGGCCTCCCTAGCATGGAAAAGGGGACAGCAGCATCCCTTTAACCATGATGAGATCTCTGTGCCCACCTTGGTCACAGAGACATAGATTTGGGCAACATGGTCTAGTGTGAGGCATCCCTACCCACAGCAGGTGGTTGGAACTGGATGATCTTAAGGTCCTTTCCAACCCAAACCATTCTATGATTCTATGATTATCTACAAAAGGTTTCTCTTTCAGTTGATTGCCATTTTCTGTTAGAACAAAAGCCAGCTCTGAAAAACAACCCAGGCACTGCTGCTCCAAGAACAGAGAACACAGAATTCATTTCACTTTACTGCAGGCATCCAGCAGTTAGGCATTAAATCTCAGCCCATTATTCAAGCTTTCTTCTTGTCAGTATCTGAATGGAACATCCCATGCATAATGCAGCTGATTTCAGATGTTAAAAATACCTTCCTATAGAGATGGAAGGTATTTTTGCATAGACTATCTGCATAAGCAGATATGCATAACTCCTTTAAGTCTATGCATTTCTGCCATAGAATACATGTTACAGTAAGTGAGGACTCAATCTATCATAGAATTCAGTTCCTTCAGGGGAAAGAAAGACTTAATTCAGAGGCTAACAATTTCTTTCTAAAAATGATGCTGAAAAAGCAGTGGGTGTCCCTGCTCATGGCAGGGGGTTGGAACAGGTGATCTTTGAGGTCCTTTCCAACCCAAACCAGTGTGATTTTATGGTTCTATGAATTTTTCCTAATTTCTAGTCTAAATCTCCCCTCTCAGTGCTTTTTCACAGAATGGAAGGGAATGTGATACAGCAGCTCATAAACACCTGGATAATGCAGCAGCTCATCTCCAGGGATATGGCTTTCATTGATATTGCAAACTAAGCAAACTCACACAGGTTTTCTCATTTGCATGAGTAAGACTGAGAGCATCACAGATGAAATGGCACAATTGTAACTCTGATTGGCAGGAAAGCAATTTCCAAGTTGACAGGAAAGAAAACTTCCTGTCCAAATCGGATTTGAATCACTAGATGTATAATTTTTAGCTTCCTATGAACTGGAAACTTTCCAGACACAGTGCACACCCAGGAGAACTGGCATTTTATCAGTTCTACAGCCAGCAGCAGTGAAATACAAATCAATATCAACCGCAGTGCCTTGCTGCAGGAAGCATCCCTGTTCCCCTGCTCCTGAGGGGAATCTGGGCTCAAAACTGGCAGGTTCAAGAGTTCCTGGCCCATAATCCTGGCCAGCTTCCACAAAGCCTAACCTTGCACTCAGTAAAATCACTTTAAACCCAAGTTTTTCTAAACAAAGAATTTTGTGTTTGCTGAATTAGTGTTTTCCCATGACTCTTTAGCAAAAAAGGAAAGCGAATAATTCCGGTTGCTACGGTAGGTCTTTCCTATGCCTATCCTTGATTTTACATGGACATCTGTGCAACCTCTCCTACCCAAGCAAGGGCCAAGCGTGCATAATATAACCACACAGCTAATAAAAGCAGTTCATGTCAGAGATAGTCTGGAAACAGGAGATAAAACGGCAGATTAAACATGACTTAAACCCAAATGGAGTCAAGGTTGAAAGCATGTCAGCAATTTCCAGGTAAGCAAGTAACAGGGTGTAGGTGCCAAAATAAAGCATTACAAACACTGGAAATTCACTCTAAAGTTTAGATTTTGGTCCAAGCACTGTAATGTAAAGAATTGCAAAGAATAGTCAAAAATCATAGCTCTGCTCTGTAACGAGACCACACAAAATCCCTTCCATTATGGTAAGTGCTCTATTTTTAAATCATCAGATAGATTGAGCGGCCCGAGGTCACATTTGATGTTTTCACTTTTCTCTTTTGTGATGCAATTCAGGCAAAATTAACAAATGGACGTCAACAGCTTTTAAAAAGTGGTTTTGCAGAAGTATATCAGCAGTGGGATTCTCTTGCACTAACAGCCTGATTGCTGCAGTTGTTTAAATCCAGATGAGGCACTTGAGAACGAAGCAAAGAGACAATCCCGTCCTGCTCCTGCAGGGGCATGTGGACAGGATGACCTAAACAAGTCTTTCCCATCTGCCATCCCTGTGGTTCTCTGAGAAATGAAATCCCAGGAGAGCCAGGGCCTGATCCTGAGAGGTGAACCCAGCGGACTAGACTTCACCCTGCTTAGGCTTGCTATAAATAAGCTTGTGTCGGGGCCAATTACTGGCATTTGCCTCTTTCTCAATCCTTTCAGTCAGAACCTCTTGGCATTTAACGATGTGATTTTTCCAGCAATATATGGGTTGCTTTCACTTCTGTGTTTTCCCAAGCTGCCTGACTCAGAAATGTGGGCTGACTTGGTTAAATGTAGGGTGCCAATGCTAAAGAGATGGGCAAAGAGGTCCAGAAATAAACCCCCACACCCTGATCTTGCAAATATTTGTGCAAAGGAAAAAATGAATCTGCTTCTTATGTGCCCACCCTCTTGCTGAGTTTATAGTGAGTATGCCAACAGATGACTCTGCTGGCAGGAAAACTGGTGTAAAGTGTACACATCAAACGTATGCTCAAAACCGTTCCAGGAGGGTTCATTTTCATTGCGCAGCCCTCATCCAAAGCATCATTAATCTCATCAAAGATCAAAACCATCACTGTTTGATCTGTGTACCCTACAGAAAGTTAACCAGACATGAAACTGTCACCGACTGGGAAATATTTACTACAACTAGATGAAAAATAGTATTCCATAATGTGTACAGTCAAGAAAACCTTCATCCCTTTGGGGACAAATTAAAAACAGAAATGGAGGCTAAATTCCTGGCATGTGTTATTGAACTGGGTTACGTTCTCAGCCTTCATTTCAGGCTTCCAATCTCGGGAAAGCATTGACAGCATTTTAGTGCTGTTCAAAGTTTTCGGTGGGAAACTACTTCTTTGTGTGAAATCCACTGTTTTCTGTCAAACTGGGAGTTTCCAGAAGGAGTTTCTGCTTTTTATATAATAATCTTAGCCAGTAAAAATGCCCTGGGACAGGCATTTCAGCCAATCTAATGGAAGTTGCCGATTAAGTGCAGAGTGAGTTGCCGAGAATTGGAATATTATTTGCACTCAGCTTTCAAACATGGAAAAAATGGAACTTTAAAAGTGCTGGAAATTGCATGAAGTCTGCAGAAAATGGCCTTTTTTCACATGCACACCTGGGGAAGAAGGTGGATTTCTAGCATATCGAAGTATCTTCCTTACGTGCTGGCATTGTTAACAAGATCAACAGCAGTGTTGATGCCAACCTGCTGTGTCCTGTGACTAGCGCTACAGGAATACACCATCACCAAGGTTAGCCCTCAATGCCTTGGATTCCTTCTCCTTCATGCTCCGCTGGGCCAGATGCCATCAAAGTATCAAGTGTGGAAAAACCATGCTGAATGAAGGAGACAGCATCTGACAAAGTCAGGAGCTTCCAAGTTACATTCACCAGCACACACGCATGTTATAATTCCTGATGCAAAAGTGACTAGAGGATTTTTCCAGGCCTTTTCCCACCCACAGAGAGGTTTTTGAAGCCTGGCCAGGACTCACAACATCTGTTCCGTAAGAATGGGTTCATGTACAGGACTGTTGCCTCCTGTCACTTTATAGAGTCCTCCATGAGTCAATAATGAATATCTCAATCCAGCCCAATTTCAGTCCAGAAAATCACTCCTTGTCACCTCAGCAGGACATATAACGGAGCTTGTCTGTGTACAAGTGGGTGATTTTCTCCTTCTGGTCCAACCACTAGTACCTATTTGCCAAGTCTTTTTCACTTTCCACAGGGCCACTGTCCATGGCAGAGGTGATGGATGGACCCAGTGTGTGGCTGTCTGGAAAGACCACTGAGCAAAAGGAGGATCAGAGGTGAAGATATCCAAGTTGAATGAAGAAAATGCAGACCTGGTGTCCTGACAGATGATAAAGACCTGGGGACATCCCTGGTTCTCTGTACCCTTTTCAATATGGATTGATTTGTGCCCATCTTGGACAGAACCACATCATGCATCTGAAGACAAGGCAAAAATGAGAAAGTCCTCCATGCCCTGATGTGGTTATATTCACCATCCCTACCCCTCCAGCCAAGGCCTGTGTCTGGAAGGGGCTGAGTTCTTCCTGATGGAAAAGCAAGGCATTCTATTCCCACATCTGCATGATCTCAGCACGTCACAGCTAGACCATGTCCTGGGCTTTGGGAGTTGATAGCTCTTCTGTTACAGAAATAATCTATAATAATCAGACCAGTAATCAATGATAATGAGAAATGGATTTGTGGAAAAGGCTGGGGACATACTGAGGAATGGCTCCACGTAAGCTGTATGCTCCTTCTCATAGGATATTCCCCCCACTGAGCTGGAGGGCAGGCAGGCCAGCAGGTCACCACATGAGCACTGAGCTCAGGGATAACTGGACCTATTGCCAGTGATGGAGATGACAGTGCTGTGGTCTTTGCACCTCCCCAGAGGAGCTGGCTATAGAAAGCTCCCACCAGCATAGACTTCTTAACACAGTTCTGGTATAGCTATCACAGGAAGCACACAGGGCTACCTTGACTGCCCAAGCCAAGACAGATACCTGCTGTCCACAACAGCGATGATGTGAGTCATGTCTTCAGTCCAAATCATGCAACGCCTTGCCCTTCCCAAAGTAGCTGGTTCCAAGGAGGAGAAACTGATATCTGTTCATCTGAGCCCTGAGAAGAGCAGAGGACAGCAAGGGTAGGAGGAATTAGGGTTACTCTGTGCCTGGTAGATTCACACTTCTGAACCTCTAGCCATGAATGGAGACTACTCCTCTTCAAAGGAAGATCACGATCCTACCTCAGTGAACAAAACTCCCAGTGATTTCAGTGGCAGCAGAAAAAAGCCTTGTGGAAAAAAAGGGCAAAGAAGAAATGCAGCATATTCATAGTTTCCATAAATGTGCATCCATGTCAGAATTCTATGTGCAAAGGCTTTGCATGAGCTAATCTCCTCCCGCCACAAGCCATCAGCCTGCCTGTGGGTGGTCAGGGCAGCATTCATGGCAGGGTAGACATATATCAACCAGCTGCTGAGCACCACGACTCGTCTCTGCTCAGAGGGGAGGTCCCACGTGCCCATGTTAGGTAGTGCTCAAGAGACACATGGATCGTGCCAATCCATCATGCCAGACCAAGGAGACAGAGGAGGGAAATCAGGCGTGGAGCTGGGAGCTTCCACACAGCATCACCTTTCAATGGCTGCTCATTCTGCATTGATTTCAGAGGCCATGTGTGTTATCAACAGGACAAGGAGTAATGACTTTAAACCTAAACAGGGGAAGTTCAGGTTAAATCTAAGGCAGAAGCTTCTCCCTGTGAGGGTGCTGAGGCGCTGGCACAGGGTGCCCAGAGAAGCTGTGGCTGCCCCATCCCTGGCAGTGTTCAAGGCCAGGTTGGACACAGGGGCTTGGAGCAACCTGCTCTAGTGGAAGGTGTCCCTGCCCATGGCAGTGGGTTGTGACTGGATGAGCTTTAAGGTCCCTTTGAACACAAACCATTCCATGATTCTATGATTACTCCATGCTGCTGACACTGCACAGAGGAATGTGATGGTACTGGGAGGGTGGTATCTGGGTATTATTTCAAAACACAGCTTTGGTTGGATTCTTTATTGCCCAGGATAAGGAGTGCCTAGACTCCAAGGCAGCTTGACAGGTAGGGATCCTGGAATGTCCAGCTCTGGTTACCTGATGAAGCATCCTGAATGCCCACAGAAAGCCCAGTCTGCTCAGCAGCCTCTACACTTAGCAGCAGAGAAACATGTCAGGAACAAGGCAGACAGGCACTACATGCACTGCAGTCTGTTTTGCTAGGAGCTTTATCCATCTAAATGGGTCTGCTGCCATGGCAGCACCATGCATGGGAGGTATGGGGGTGTCTGGACTATACTCACACCATAAGGGAAATTATTCTTCATTTGCCTGGCTCATCACACAGGCAGTTAGTCTGGTGGAGCAGAAATGGCTTCTCTCTTTGTCTACGTGCAAAACCTCTCTGCTGAAAATCCCACAGAGTACTTAGCACATGATAGACTTGGAGGTACAACTATTGTCTTGGACGTATGTCAATTTTATAATGTTTTTGGGGGAAGAGAAGTCTCGACAACCTTTTCGTAGAAAGAGGAAGAAGTAATTTTTAAGATGAAAGAGAGAGGCAGATGCAACGTGAGCTCACATCTTACTGAGCTGTGTCCACCCGAAGTATGAAGGCACTGGATTCTCAGGCATTCATCTCTTGTATAAACAGAGCTCTTCTAAACCATCAAGCAAAGGCTTTATCAACATATTTCTTGAGTGCTCTTCAAAGGGAAAGAATCTCATTCTAGAGCTGGACAATTTTCTTTAAGCCATCTTCATGGTTGAAGTCACCATGGATTGACAAAGTGATCCTGGGGCCAACTGTCATGAAAATGGCAGATTCTTCCTCAGTTACACCAAGAGCTACCTTGCCTGCTCTTGAGCAAAGCAAGCTCCTGTCCAGATGGCCAAAGGGCTCTTTGGAATGTAGGACAGAGCCGAAAAAGGCCACAGAGACCTAACTGCTGTCCCATGTCATCACAAGAGTACCACCATTCTCTTCAATGGGACAGAAAATCCCCCAGGCAGTTGTATTTGAGGCCAGATCTCCTTTAACATCTCTCAATTTGCAAAAGAACCATCATTCTCCAGCTCAATGCCACACTATATCAGTGTAACACCTTCTTTTCCAGAGCTCAGAAAAGTTCATTTTATCTTGGTCTTCCTGCTATTTAGGTGTTATTTCCCACCTAATTCTTGCAGTGGCTTCACTAGTGTTGGTGGAACCTCCACTCAGATCATGATCACCATGTTCAATACAGGTTTCTTGGTCCCAGAAGGGAACATTTGAATGTCAGCCATGTCAGCCTATGTCCACACTAGCTCAAAAAGAAGGATTAGAAGGATTACATTAAAAATAATGAGCCACCGGGCTGCCTAGCTACGCCTGAACCCAAGATCAGTGTGTCCTCAGTGCTATTGCAACATCTCCATTTGGTTTAGATGTCTCCACATGTCAGTCCCTTCAGCATGGAGGCTGAGGCAATAACAACAAAACAACATCTTACCACATCCATTTTCCCACTAAAGTAAGAATTTCTCTGACTCCATCCAAAATGCTTTCATTCCCCAGCTCCAGGACACCAAGCTGGGTGTACATCACCTCTTCTGGACACTTCAGCCATCCCTTGGGACTAAGGGGAGAACAAGCTACGTGAGTCAGCATCCTGCCTCCAACAGTGGACGCCCAAGAAAGAACATAGGCTTAGAACAAATGAACAATATTTCCTTAAACCACTTCCCATCATTCAGCAGCACAAAGGTTGGGAATTTCCCAGGTGAAAAAAAGGATCTGTGCATTTTGTAGTCTTCGGTGAACTTTCCTCCCGGAATTTTCCCATCTCTTTCTGAGCATACACAAATTTCCCAGATCCACACTCTCCTGCAGCAGGGCACTCCACAGGTTTATGACACAGAGCGTGAACGACCACCTCTTCTTCTTGAACTTCAGTAGCTTGTTTAGTATCCTCTAGTTCTTGCATTGGCAGGACTTGTGAAGAGCCATCCCTTAGCCTCCGCCTCATCCATCCTCACTTTTCCAGCCTGAGGACTCCTGAACTTTGGCAGCACTGCTTCTCTGCAGAGCAGGTCAGCAGAGGGAGCTGATGGTCTGAGCCCTTCCAGCAGCTATGAATCTGCCTGTTTCAGCTTTAAATGCTCAGTCTGAATATAAAACAATGTTCATTGTTCCTCCCAGCTGCATGGCCGAGAGTTTCAGAGCAAAGCAATCGAACAGCCTATTAAGGCAATGCACTCAGAAGCAAGAATACTGAGATTTAAAATAATGTTTTGTTCTGAACAAAGGTAGATTTCGGGGCTTGTCCAAAGATCAGCCAAAAGAATGAGACAAGCAAGAGAAAAAAGTCCTGATTCAGACAGTTTGACAAGGGTGACACCTTTGTAGGCTGTTGCTCTTGCCTGTATTACCAGAGCATGAAAGATCCTGCCTTTAATATCATGTACCATCTGGATCTATAGGAGCGTAGCTTGACTTCTGCTTAGAAACACCCTTTAAGCCTCAGAGACGTCATCTCTGCCTCTGTTTCTCCATTCCTCTATGTTTTGTCCTTCTTTATGATAGTTGCATCAGGACAAGGAGCATGTCTTGCCATGGTGGTTAGAGAAAGCCACAGCTAATGTGACCCAGAGTGAAGTCCCAGCTAATGGGACTTCAGACTGGCCCAGACTTTACCACTATACATGAACTTTGTCACAGGTTCAGCTTGGAGGAATTAATCATCTGCAAAAAGCTCAGTTTCCGGAGTCTTTCCCCAAATTCTTGGCCATGTTTCCCCTGGACCTTTTCTGCATTGTAAAAGGACATGGTACAGCATGAGGCATCCCTGCCCATGGCAGGGGATGTCGGAAATGGATGATCTTAAGGTCCTTTCCAACCCAAACCGTTCTGTGATTCTATGACTCCATGTCTTCGCCTCAGTGTGGAGGAAACAAGGAGCTGGGAGGGGATGTTGCCCAGGAGAGGGGGATGTTGGTGAGGTCTGCCATGAGATCCAGAAAATAGGAAGCTCTGCCTGCAAGCCCTAGGCTCCCAACACGTCCCCAACCTGGGCCCCAGAGCCACCAACTGACCAGGGGACTCTGGGCCCCTCACTACAAGAGAGACATTGAGGTGCTGGAGCGGGGCCAGAGAAGGGCACCGGAGCTGGAGCAGGGCCTGGAGCACAAGTGTGATGGGGAAGGGCTGAGGGACCTGGGGGGTTTAGTGTGGAGAAGAGAAGGCTCAGGGGTACCTTATCGCTCCCTACAACTGCCTGACAGGAGGATGGAGTGAGGAGGGGTCGGTCTCTGCTCCCAGGTAACAAGTGACAGGACAAGAAGAAACGGCCTCAAGCTGCCCCACGGCAGGTTTAGATGGAGCTGAAGCAACCTTCATTTTATTTTTCAATAATGTCAATACACTTTAAACACTTTGCTACTGAACAGGAGCAGACCATCCCTGGAGGCGTTCAAAGCCCTGTAGGTGAGGCCCTCAGTGACATGGTTTAGTGGTGGTCTTGGCAGTCCTGGGGTAATGGTTGGACTTGATGAACTTAAAGGTCTTTTCCAACCTGGTTGATTCTATGATTCTGTGGCTCCCTGGGAAGCCAACTGCACCAGGACACCCAGGGCCCTGACACTTTCCAGTCCTCCGGAAACTTCAGGGATAAAAAAAAAAGTCTGTTTTGGTCCGATCTGGCCCCAAACCAGCTCATAAAAAGAAATTACAACCCACACTTGATGATATTTCCTGCTCAGCTGAAAGCAGCGAGCTCTCACTCCCCCATCACCCCTGGGTTTGGCATCTTCCAGCCTGCACGTGCTTTGGCCGAGTGTCTTCGATCCGCGGCGCAGAGCCTCGCGTCTTGTTTCTGGCAGCTGCATTGCACCGCTGGGTAATTCTGTGGCTAAACTGTTTAAATAATGTTAATGACTTTACAAACTCACTCTCAAAACAGCCTGAAGTGTAAAGCCAGCGCAGCTGAAGCAGCCTGCTGGGGCTTAGGCATGTTTAGATAAGAGTGGGTGCAAAGTAAGCTTTCAGAGTGCTCCTCACGAGCTACTAGAAAGCTGCGAACTGGAGGCTTCTGTTTCTTAACTCCATCACCTGCGCTGCAGTGGGGTAGGTGTTTGCTGTAGCAGGGCAGGGGTTGAAAGCCAGCACAGCTAAAGGCTTTGAAGAATTAGTATCATGCAATCAGGGAATGGTTTGGGTTGGAAAGGACCTTAAGATCATCCAGTTCCAACCCCCTGCCATGGGCAGGGACATCTCACACTAGACCATGTCACCCAAGGCTCTGTCCAGCCTGACCTTGAACACTGCCAGGGATGGAGCATTCACCACTTCTCTGACAATCCATTCCGGTGCCTCAGCACCCTCACAGGGAAGAACTTCTTCCCTATATCCAACCTTAACTTCCCCTGTTTCAGTTTGAATCCATCACCCCTTGTCTTATCACAGTCCCTAATGAAGAAGCACTTTTATTTATCTTGGCAGCCAGCTCTCCCCATGGCAGTGCTGTTGGAGAAAACAACAGCAGATCCATGGGTATTCTCAGGTTTGCAAAACAGCAATAAATAACATTTAAATAAAAATCAAAGGCTTAGCTGGGGGTGCTGAACGTGTGACAAAAGTTCAACCCTTGAAACAGGGCAAATCTGGCTCGTACCCACCTACCTGAGGCAAAAACCTCAGTTGTCTGGCACAGTATCATGTTTTCAGCTTTTAGTCAGGATGTGTCCCAGCTCCTCAGCCACATAGGAGGAGGATGAGCAACACAGTGCAGCTTGCTGGAAGGCAAGACTCGGCTGGATGAGCCCGGGGAGAGTGCAGGCCACAGGGATGAAAGGGGCTCTTCGTCAGGGACTGTAGCAATAGGACAAGGGGTGATGGGTTCAAACTGAAACAGGGGAAGTTCAGGTTAGATCTAAGGAAGAAGTTCTTTACAGTGAGGGTGCTGAGGCACCGGCAGAGGCTGCCCAAGGAAGCTGGGAATGCTCCATCCCTGGCAGTGTTCAAAGCCAGGTTGGACAGAGCCTTGGGTGACACGGTCTAGTGTGAGATGTCCCTGCTCATGGCAGGGGGTTGGAACTGGCTGATCTTAAGGTCCTTTCCGACCCAAACCATTCTGTGATTCTATGATTCTAAGTCCAAAAGGCAGATGCAGAAACATGGCAATGTGGGCAGTGACCACATTCCCACACCCAGACCTACTCTGGATTAAGCACAAAAAACTATCAATGAATACCAGAGCTCTACATGCTCATGTGTATTTGGACATTTCCCCCAGTGCTTGAATGGGTTTTTGTGCCCACCACACAGGTCATGCTGTGATCATGATAGCCATAAAAGCATCATGTGGGATTATCTATGCCTCTTAGCAGCCCAGGTTTCACAAGAGTCACCCACTGTATCCACGTAGTTGCAGCTGTGCTCAGTAATCTTGGCCAAAGAAAAATAGGTTAGGGATGTGTTTGTGCTTTGATTTACACCAGGATAAATCAGTTGTTCTGCCCCAGTGGTTGGCTGTCTACCAGCAAGGGAAAAGTGAGATAAGGTCAGCACAGACCTTTGGAGTGTCTGCAGGAGAGATTTAGTGTGTGACAACATGGCTCAGACTCACATTTAGGAAACCAAACAAATTCAACAGAAAAACTAAGGGCATGTTTTAACAATATGGATGACAAACCACTAAAACAAGTCAGTACGGGAAGGGGTGGATTTGCCAGTTCATGATGGCTTCAAATCAAAACCATAGGCTTCCCTAGCCAAACACAACTTATGGCAAGTGAGATGCTCTCTGAAACACGCTTCACTACAGACCATGGATGTAGGGTGAGATTGGGGTTTCTTACCAAGCAGGAAAGGTAGTTTTGCAGCCAGTGGGCAGCCATTCTCATGCTGATCCTGACACCAGCTAAGAGGAAACCCAGCCATGAATGGATAAGACCCAAAGCCCTAACACAGACCATGCTCCCAAAACAGTGTTTATCATGTCTTTCTCTCAAAGCTGTGTCCCAACATGAACCAAGAACAGCTGGTTTGCTCTGGATCCAACTCTTTGGTCATGCAGCATCCACGCTGCTCCCAACTGCAAACCATTGGGTTCCAAAGATGCTCCGCACAGAGCTGATGGTGGCACTGACCTTGTGTGGTCCCAGGACTGGGTCTGGTGGGACAGTCTTATGCTTAGGACTGGGCCCAGAGCTCGGTTTAGGCACTGTGTGGTGCATGGTCCACCCTACCATGCCATTCCCACACCACACAGCCATGGCACATCTTCTGTTGTGCTCAATGGGGACTCTTGAGTCACTGCTCTCCCGTGATCTCCTCCTCTCCAAGTGATGAGAGGGTTTTTCCCAGTCAGCTGTACCCAGGAACAGAAAAAAGATGCTGCTATCCACTGTTCCATCAAGCTGCCCCATGTGTGTGGTGTCCCTGCTCATGGCAGGGGGGTTGGAACTACATGATCTTAAGGTCCTTTCCAACCCTAACTTTTCTATGATTCTATGTCCCTCCACCCCAATTGCAATCCCACATGTTCTGTGGAAAAGGAGCTATGTCCAGAAAGATAGGAACAAATAATTCAAAACGGGGGATTTGTGGGAAATTCCTTCACTTTGCCAGGCCAGTGGATGCTTCTCAAACATATTGTTCTATCTGTGCACATCTGGAGTTAATACAGATGGTGATTGAGAGCATCCAGAGATTTACACATGATGGCTGACCACTGGTCATCCACAGGATGCTTTTTCTTAATAGTTCCTCCCACAATTGTTTTGGGCAATTTACTGAGCAATGATGCAAAAGCCAGAGGCTGCTGAAGTCAGGAGAAGGTCTGCCAAAGACTCTGAAGGTTTGCAGTCTGGTTTTAGCCTTGATAGGATGAGAGAGATCAAACAGGAAAGAGGGTTTGGGAAGAGAGACAATTTCTGGCCAGCACAAAAGAAAAGCCGGTTGTTTGTTACAGTGGTAGTTGTGGGGACCCTACAGTAAACATGGGCCACTGATTCAGTGATTGAGGTCAAGGCTGGCCAAGCTGGGACCTCAAACACAATGCAAGTGTAAAGGACAGGGTGGAAATAAAAGGCTTGAAGACAGGCTGTGCCCATTGCTAGTGCTGTGTCACACGGCAGCTTCCTCCTGGCCCAGCAGTGACATGGGACATGTCCACACCGTAATGATGGACATACCCCAGCATGCTGCCTGGGACAGTGCTGCCCCATAGCCCCCAGGTTATGAATCCAGTCTCCTTTCCCAGTATGGAGATTGGACAACCTGTATCCTTGGCATTGCAACCTGACCATCATTCACCTCGCTGGGCTGGAGTCAGGTCCTGACACAGGCTCAGGTCTGTTAAAGTCACCCCATTCAAAGCACCCACAGAGGAGGCAGCCCAGGGAGGATGCACAAAGGACAGGAACCGTGTTCACTGATGCTGGACACAGCCTGGCAGCCTCCATCTGTCCCCAGGGGCAGGCAGGCCTATGATCCCACCCAAATGGGTACAAGGGTCTTTGCCCTTCCCACACTCTCAGTCCCCATTTCCTTGTGGCCTCTCCAGTAGGACAGGAGGCCAGAGGAGGCCAAAGGAAGCCAAAGGAGGCCAAATTTACCTGGTGCTGCTCCAGGATGGCTGCAGCTACTCGCTGCTCAACCCCTCCAGCAAGGGTGCCCTGCAGACCTCTTCCAGCTCGCTGTCCTGCCATGATTCAAGGATCCTCTCTTGTCCTTCCTTACGTGGGAACTTTGCATTTCCTCACGTTTCCTGCACTAGAAAAGCCAATGCCAAAAAGTGTCTTTTTATATGCTCTGCCACCAGTTTGGTCCCCTCGTCCCCTGCCAGGAACGTGCCTCATGATGCTCCCCACAAGACAACAGTTCCTTGGTGTGCCCCTGTCCCATGCCACCCCCTTCCATCTGAATCATCACAAATACCATCCACATCCACAAGCACGTGTTCCTTCCCCATGTAGCAACCCCTTCCCATTCCCATATCCCCAGATGATGGAGAATATGCAGGCAGATCACCCAGGCAATGCATCCCTGCTGACCAAAGTATGGGCAAAGGGCTATGGTGTAGCCTCTCTCAACATGGGCATGTACTCTTAAGTGCTGAGAAACATTTTGTCTTTGAGGCCTCCAACCATCATCATGTTTAGTTCCAGGTAGACAAAAGCCTGAAAAGCTGGAGCTGGGAAGAACATGGGGAAAGATGGACAAGTGCCCATTTCCTTACAAAACCAGGCTAAAAATAGGGAGAGAACAGCCCTTGAGACGGCGCCGGGTCCATCCCTTTGTGCCGAGGTGGGACCGCTTCTACGAAAGCATTTGCGACACACACTATTTTTAGCCCCCTCCAGCTCGTCCCCCAGCAAGTTGCTTGTGTTTGACCCCAGCACCCTGCTCCCTCGTGTCAGGGGCACACCACAGGGCTGCCCATCTATTCCCACCAGTGATCCTCCCCTTTGCAGCTGCTGTTTATGGACATGGAGGCTGTCACCATGAGGGCCCATGGAGATAAGTGTGTTCTCACCCTTGTCTTTCTGCTCCTGTTTCTAAACGCATGTCAGATGCACAGGCAATAACAAGCAGGGATTCAGGCTCTTGCACCCAGTCAACATAAGCCACTGAAGCAATGAGCTCCTCCTTCATTTTTATGAAGTAAAATGGAGTAAAATTTATATATATTCCACCTATTTCTTTACGGTTAATTTCTGCCTCTTGACTTCATGACTCATTTTTTCATTTCCATCTCTCTCCATGGGAGATGCTTTCCTATGGTGAATGCCATCTGCTTGCTTCTCTCATCCTTCCTCAGCACAGATACACTTAGATATCCCCAGCCTCCATGTGCTGCTAAACATGAAATGAACCCAGGTGTCACATATAGGGTAAAACAGACCTAACTTGGTGATTCTTCAACCATCTCAAACCCATGTCCTCAAAGGGAGCTAAATCCTTGGAAATGCCATCCCTGCTCTTTCCAAATCCTTCTCTCAGCCCTGGCAGTGTTCAAGGAGATCTTGTCTCTCAGCTCAGACCCTGTTTTGACTCAGAAGGTTTGCCTTTCCCCATCGTCCTTCCTTTCCCCCACTCTGCTCCTATGGACCAGCCAGCCCCATAGGTGTTTAATACTGACTAAAAAGTGAATTATTGTCCAGTTGCAGCAAAATCAGAATATTTTGGTTTATGCTGGGAGGTGAGGGTCTCCTTAAAATATAAATAAAAATAAAAT
>NW_009939691.1:0-1540 GCF_000696875.1 Nestor notabilis
CAAACTTGCTGAGGGCACACTCAATTCCATTCTCCATGACACTGACAAAGATGTTAAACAACACAGGTCCCAACACCGATTCCTGAGGGACACCACTCGTTACTGGTCTCCACAAATATAACTTACTTTATTGTCCTGATTACAAGCTGGCTCTTTATCTGTGAACAAAATGTAAAAAAACCAACCCCCACCCCAAATGGTCACCCACCAGTGACACTGTAAGATGTCACTTCAGCAGGCAGACACAAACCCATCAAATGATGGGTTATCTAGTCTTCTCCGGTTGTCTGGAAAGCTGCAGGGCCATGGCCCAAACCTGCCTGCTCTGAGGCTTATCCTGCCTCTCCTGGCTGCTACCACTGCTGCTATTGCCATGTCTCTTCCTGGTCTATCTATGGTAGAAGTAGCAATGCCAGGAGTAGTATCGAAAGCAGCTTCTCTGGTGATACCAGCCACAGCAGGAAAATCACGAACACCAGCACTGCTGAGGATCAGAGCAGCAGTAGGGCTGCCCAGCAAGGAATAAAACTGAACCTAGGTGTGAAATCTAATGGTGTTCTGACTAAGCTATAACCAGAATAATGCAGGTACCATCCAGCAAGCTGCAAATGGGCTTTAAAATTAATTTTGCACACATCAGAACATATTACATTACTGGTTTCTAATATACTTGTTTATAGCAAAAGGCAACTACTTCTGTCACAACTATAGTAAAGGAGAAGCAATCACTCTGGTCTTCAAGGATGGGGATGTACCATGAACCATCCCAGTTCTCTGGCTTAATAGCTAACACCATGGAGTCACTGGAATTTTTTGTATCTAGATTTGAAACTTCATTTCCTAGATTTCTTAAAAATTGAACCTGTGTCTTTGCCGATGCTTTCTTGGGTACCTTATTTTACTTGTAGGCCTGAGCCCTAGGCTGACCATTATTTTATAAGGTCCAATCTCAACTGTAACTCACTAGAGGAAACCTATGGTTTTATTATGGAGTATTTTGCCACAAGTGACTAGTCAAAAAAAAGATGAGTAGCAGCTGTATCCTTTCTAATCATTTTGGCAATCTGTCAGTCATCTGGCTGTACCTATTTCCAGCACAGTACCATGCTAGGTCATTCTGGGCACAGCATCACAAACATTTGCCACATACTATGATTGAGAACCCCTCAAGAAAACAGACAAGCCAAATAGGGACTACTGTTTGGATGGAGTAAATACCATTTATTCAACTTTTTTTTTCCCTGTCTTTGGTGGAACACAAGTTGTCCATGCCCCATCCCCTCAGGGTTCAAAACAACTTTATCTTGGAAGGATCATACACTTCACAGCAACCTAACATTGAGGGATGTTGAGTGCACCCTCAGCAAGTTTGCCAACACCACCAACCTATGTGGTATGGTTGACATGCCGGAGGGAAGGGATGCCATCCAGCGGGACAGGCACAAGGGGTCGGCCAATGTGACCACTATGATTCATTCAGCCATGAATTGTAGAATGGTTCGGGTTGGAAAGGACCTTAAGATCATCTAGTTCCAACCCC
>NW_009939691.1:1754-9531 GCF_000696875.1 Nestor notabilis
AATTTAACCCCATTCCCCCTTGTCCTACCACTACAGTCCCTGATGAAGAGTCGCTCCCCAGCATTCTTGTAGGCCCACCTCAGCTATTGGAAGGCTGCTATGAGGTAACCATGCAAAACAAAGGCAAGTGCAAGGTCCTGCACTTGGGCTGGGGCAATCCCAGGCACAGCTACAGGCTGGGTGGAAAATGGATTGAGTGCAGCCCTGAGGAGAAGGACTTTGGGATGTCGATTAATGAGAAGCTCAACATGATTTAGCAATGTGGCTGCCTCAAAAGAAACATGGCCAGGAGGTTGAGGGAGGTGATTCTCCCCCTTACTCTGCTCTGGTGAGACCCCACCTGCAGTGCTGTGTTCAGTTCTGGGGCCTCCAACAGAAGAGGGACATGGACCTGTTGGAGCAAGTCCAGACCAGATTCATGGAGATGCTCAGAGGATTGGAGCACCTCTCCTATGGAGCCAGGATGAGAGAGTTGGAGTTGTTCAGCCTGGAGAAAAGAAGGCTCCGGGAAGACCTCAGAGCAGTTTACAGTACCTAAAAGGGGGCCTACAAGAAATCTGGCGAGGGACATCTCCCCCTTACTCTGCTCTGGTGAGACCCCACCTGCAGTGCTGTGTTCAGTTCTGGGGCCTCCAACAGAAGAGGGACATGGACCTGTTGGAGCAAGTCCAGACCAGATTCATGGAGATGCTCAGAGGATTGGAGCACCTCTCCTATGGAGCCAGGATGAGAGAGTTGGAGTTGTTCAGCCTGGAGAAAAGAAGGCTCCGGGAAGACCTCAGAGCAGTTTACAGTACCTAAAAGGGGGCCTACAAGAAATCTGGAGAGGGACATTTTACAAAGGCTTGTAGTGACAGGACAAGGGGGAATGGCTTTAAAATGACAGAGGGGAGACTTAAATAAGATATTAGGAAGAAGTTCTTCCCTGTGAGGGCACTGAGACACTGGCACAGGTTGCCCAGAGAGGCTGTGGCTGACCCATCCCTGGCGGTGTTCAAGGCCAGGCTGGATGTGGCTTTGAGCAACCTGGTCTAGCTTGAGGTGTCCCTGCCCATGGCAGGGGGGGTTGGAACTAGATGATCTTTAAGGCCCTTGCCAACTCAAATCATTCTGTGAATCTGTGATCTGTGATTAAGCAGAAATGCTCAATCGGGAAATGCTTATCACATTCAGCAGGGAATTCTCATTACTGTTTCTTTTCTGTTTTCATGAAACAGATTGGCTTCTACATCTCTCCTTTTAAATATGTTCAACATTTGTAAATACACTGGCTCTTCCATGCCTGTGACAGTAGCCAGCTCACTTCTGTATCCATACAGCTGGAATCCACCAAATGTAAAGGATGTCCCAACTGACTATCATTTAATCCTAAAGTCACTTCTGTTCACTTCAATCTGGGTATGATCATTCAAAGCAAAATAGTTACATAGATAAGCCCAACTACACTGACACAGACTTCCTCCTCTCTAATGTGAACAGGAGTAAAACAGGATAAAAATAACAGTTCCGTTGAAAAGTCCTGAGCACACACTTGTGGAAACTTTAAAGAGGCTAATAAATAGGAATATTTGAGTGAATGAAGCTTTTCTTCTCAGCTTGAGACTGCAGTGGCTGAAACTGATATGCAGCCAAATTAATATTAGGCGCTCTCAGCAGAGCTGAACTCTCTTATTAAGCAGTAGCTACTGCTATTCTAAAATAAAACCTTTAGCTAGTCTGTGATTAATGTTGTATATTCTTTTGATGTGAGGACAATAAAAGAGGATTTCAAAAGTAATTATATTTTGGAGAAATGCTTTCCAGATTTGATGAACAGAACAGCAAACAGAAGACTGTACATCTCTTGAAGAGAAAACTGGCTCACATACGTATACTCATGTACATACCAAGGGTGTCTGGAAGCAAGTACTGAGATAACTAAGCCTGTTGAGATTGCCTTGATGATAATGAGCAGCACTCAGTGGGCCCACCCTCCTGCCACAGCCTCCAAATCAGTGTGTGCGCCTTCAAAAATACTGCTGATTTTTAAAACCAAATTTATGGTACATCATAATGTGATTTTATATCAATGCCAAATATGACACCTTCCCTCAGAAAATTTGTGTGGCCCTTTTTATGCTGGTTAGTACTTAAAATAGAAAAACAAACCCCAAACTGGATTGTGTAATTCTGTTTTGACACGACTGATGTTACCCACTGTTTACACCAAAGAACAAAAGCACAGATACAGCTTTCTGACACTCTTACACCGAAATCCATGTGGATACATTTAAATTTTCACTTGTATTCACTGGTACTTAGCAACCTTCAAAAGGTGTTAGCAGACCATTTCAGCACTACTGAAATTATATTCCTAACCAGTGTGCTCACATATTAAATTTCATTATTTGGTCAAAGTCACAAAAAGGAAGAAGCAGAACCACAAATATAATCAATTATGTGAAGCAAAGCTTCATCTTAGCATTAATACAGACAGCTTCTGCTCACCAATGTTCACATTTTATGAAATGGGAGAGGTTAGATAGTTTTTTTAGCAGCACACATTTGCATTGACTCATTCTGGAAAGTTTTAGTCAAAATGAGTATGCACATACGAACTTTTATTACTTATCAGGGTATTCCCCATCTAATAGTAGAAACAATAGCAAAACACTTTGGGGCATGTTAACTTTGCTAATAACGATTATAATGGCTCATCCCCATCTTTGAAATGCAGGATTAATAATAAGAATAATGGGTAAACTGTTAGTGAATTGCAGCGGGACTAGAATGAAAACATAGGAATAATAATATTATTCACCTTTTAGCTAGAGGAGTCTGAATGCATGACTCCAGTTAAGCAATTCCTTCTTTAAAAGACACCAAAATAAATATTCAAATTAGAAAGCAACTTGAAATATAGTACGTTTGCTCATTCAGACTATATTTAAACTGGTGGTAAACTGAGAGTTGTGTTACCTTATTCACCTTTGCTCTTAGTGTAAGCAATGAGGGTGAGTTTGTGCTCACAGTCGGAATATGGTGCAGTGCCGTGGAGCACCAAAGGCAGGTACAGCCCGTATTGCTGCTTCTAAACTTAGTAAAGCATGCGAATGAGCATATTGCTAAGAAAAACTGCAAGCTTTTTTTTTAATACGTCTTTTCAGTGCTTAGCTTTATTTTCTACCTGACCTTTCCCTCCCACATTGTTAGAGTGTTACCTTAAGGAAAAGAGGAGGATAAATCCATCCTTCTAAAGGTTTGAGACCCAGGCAAGGGGACAGGCTTTCCAGTCTTGCAAGATCTTCGTACAGTGGTGTTTGTAAAGTCTTGGCTTAAGCTGTGCTGTTGCATTTGCTGTAGCACTACATTAAATACACATTTCATTTAGAACAGCTACAGACCTACTCACTACACAGAAGATCTTTTAAGAATAACACACCTAATGTTTATCAGACATTGAGGTTTTCACAGGCTAAGTATTGCAAATGGGTTTGGAGACTATTTCCCCAAACCTTCCTCTGCCCGGAACAGAAGTAAGAAACTCACAAAATATCATTTTATAGGAAGGGTAAGAAAGAAAAAACGAAGGTAATGCATAGATAATCCGAAAACAACGTAGCAAGTATTGAGATGTGAGAGATCTGAAACTAAAAAGGTCTCACTGGGGAATGGCAGAAAAATTTACAACCAGACTTTTCCTGAGGGATTTATATAGCTGTAGAAATTGAGCCAAATAAATAGTCTGAATTCAGCATTGTTGCTCATAATGACCTGCTTGTCCCAGACAGAAATACAGTTCAGCAAAACTGCAAGCTGAGAGGAGTTTGGTTAGTTTTATTAAAACTATTTCCTGAGCTAAATACAAGAGTTCAGGGATACTGGGTAATGTTTCAAATGAAGTTATGCAAGAAGGCATCATAACTGAGTATTGCAATAACACTTTGACCAGGCACCAAACTAATCCTGTATCATCCAGACCAGACCAGAAGTAGTTTCCATCTGGTAGCAGTTTTCTCCTTAAGGCGCATCACAGTAATAGGTTAAAACAGTCTTTCCTAGATTACACTGTAGTTACAGCAGACTACTGCATTGCTAATAGAATAGCCAGAGAATGTAGGTGTGTAAGTGTACTGGCCCTACACTGCTTTTTTACCTACGTCAATAATTAAAACCTATTACATACACTCTCAGAAATGCAAGATCACTGGGGACGAGAAGGGTAATCCAGAAGGCTAGAGGAGACCTCAGGGAGGGGTGTGCGGTGGGACAGCAGCAGCCAGACAGTACAGCCAGAGGGAGGAGCAGATCTGGCAGCTGCTAAAGAAGGTGCACAGATAAAATGTTTACTCTGAGCAACAGCCTCTCCACAGGCTAGTGCAGAAAGCAGAAATAGCCCAAGCCTGATTTACATGAAGCAGTGGCGAGGGGAAGGCATTGTTTGCTGCCTAAAAGTTGTCAGCAAAGTAAAGGAGGCTTCTGGCTCTCTGAGTCACTGTAGCATCTGAGGGCCAATTCTTCTCAAGAATAGAAAAATTCTTTAATACATCTATTTACCTTTAAACTGTGATTTGGCTTTATGTGAAGAAGCTGCCAGCACATAGATGTGGTCAGGTTTTCGTATTTCTTTTTTCATATTTGTCTCAGGAAAATCTCGGTTTTGCAATCTAGATTACCAAACGACTAATTCATATTTTGGACTCCCCATGCACAACCAGTTTCTAATACTTGAGTGAGTTTGGAACAGCTGACAGAGAAATCTCCCTAAAATGAACCTGTCTGCTGATCTCAGGAAGGATGTTTAATCTGGAGTTTTCTTTTCTAAAAGCATTAAAATGTTTTCTGGTTTGCCCCTTCTTTATCAAGCAGTTAGACCTGTTTATTCTCTTTCCTCACTATCAGGTGTTGTTGGGGCTAGTTGTGTTTACTTCCTTATTTGCAGTTCTTTAATGGAGACAAAATGCACAGGCACCCAACAGACTCAGCAATTTACAAAAACAAAGACCAAGGTAAAATCAGCACAACATTATTCAAGATTTCTCTCACACACATCTCTCTTTGTCTTCAGCTGGCAGTTATAACCTAATGGATGAAGACCTATTCTGTTTGGTCATAAATCCTCCCAACCAGAAACTCATACAGAGCGATGCCTACCAGATCAGTGGGCCAGCTCCAAAACCGAGACACAGTTTTTCCCATCATTCATGACTCAACTATGCTAGGCAAAGAGGAATAATCTCAAAACTTGGTTTATTTATTGAGGTCCCAATAGAGAAAAAAACAAACCCTTAAACAAGTTTGTGGGTTTTCTTTTCACCATCATTAGTATATAATGAAAGTGAAAAAACGTGTAGTAGCAGAACTATTAGTCATTATACTTTATTTTTGCTATTTAAATATTCTTAATCCTTATGCAAAGAACATCGCTCACATACACCTTGGGTCCTTTACAATATTAAATACAATGTATCTGATTTTGGAAAGACAGTCTGAGAATAAGTTTAGCTACAATACATGGTTTAATAAAATTCTGAAGGGATGGGAGTAATAATGATGGCATGATATTCCTGCCTAGGGTGACAGGCTGCAGCTCATACTCTGGATTAGGAGGCCACTCTTTAGAATTAAAGAGGGTGTTGGCCTATGGAAGGGCAGAAGAACCTGAGCAAAATTTGAAAGAATTTTTCCTCTTTTCCCCTCCACAGTAACTCTGAGGGGCTGTCACACATCTGCTCAGTGTGTGTGTGCCGCATGGATTAGTGGCGCAAAAAGTCAGGTTGGTTGAACCAGTTGCCAATATATGAAGTAGGCTGCTTATGGCCTTGATGATAATAGTCCCCTTGAAATCATGGGGGGCAGCTGAGCACTTGTAGAAGTTGGGTGGCCTTCATGCTGCCCCTCCTGTAGGAAAGAGGAAGGTGCTGGGCATCATTGACATCAGATCTGGATGTGTGGAAGTGCAAAGAAACCAAAACAGGCAGTCCCTCCGAATATTACCCCTTCATTTACAAAATCTGCCCACAACTCACACTAAGGAGAAAGAAGAAAAGTTTAAAAGAAGAGAGACAGCAAGTAGCAGTGAGATGTTGTGTTTCCAGATGGTGACTTACAACTGAAACGAAGTTGGAACTAAACCCACAAAATTTGCATTTCTGCAGTGTACCTAAAGAAATTAATGGTTTTATCCTGTTGAGTATAAGGATGGTCCAGAGTATGCTCTTCTGGCAAACCTAAACTGAGGTAGCTCAGCTCACGTGAGAACAGCCACAGAGCAGGTCTGTGTTTGCAGTGCGCTTCGCTGTCAGGGATGTTTGTATTTCCTGTAATAAATCCCCAGATTATAAGTCCTGCCATACACAGAGGCAGATGTTCGACCATTTGCTAAGGTGTTCTGGAAGATGCCTGCCCTTTTGGACAGGAGGGAAAAGACCTGCGGGAAGACACTGGAGAATTCGTATCACAGCAATTGTCCTACCCTGCAGCTGCACCTTGAAGCAATCTTGTTAGCAGCTGGTAAATTGTGCTGAACTGAGAATTATCTCACTCTCAGGCCACTTGTAGAGTGGTATTATCACAACTAAGGAGAAGGTTGTGCATACGGATAGAAATAGCTCTGCAATAACATGAAAGTTTTAATGATTGAATAAGTTTTGTAACGAAGGCAAGCCCCAGTAACTCACAGTAGGAGTTAGGAGTCAGAATTATATGCAGATCACATCTTTTTCTTTTTTTTTCCCCCCAAGAAAATAAACACTGGAACACACTCAGGAAAATCTGAATAATAGTGTGTCAAAAGCTTGATGTTACCCATTTCCTCATAACATCATTTGACACTGTAACATCAAAGGACAAGTCTTTCAACTCACTGATGATATCTCCATACTAGAAAACAACTTGTTGTACATGAAAGCAGGTTAGACCAGTTGATCCTTTAATTGTTGTATCCCTGTAGCAGCTAACTTAATATCCAGCACAGCATCAGGCAGCAGAGCAACAGCTGCAGATGTTTCCTTAAAGCTTGAATGCAATGTAATACTTTTCAATTCTGGCTTTACATATGTGTGTGTATACATCTGTATCTATAGCTAAGCTACAGTCTTCCTGATGCATCACATCTGCCACTTAGGTGAGTTGTCGCCATCCTCTGTTTCATAGTGAGCTAGTCCAGCATCTTCATGTCTGTAAAGGTCCAGAGGAACTTTCTTGTGCTCTCCTTTAGATTCCTGATGAACCACATTTCTATTTGAGAGAAGGCAATTAACAAAGTAGTGCTGTTTGAATTAGATACATGAAAAGACTAAGCCTTTCATCAATAGTAATTATTTGTTTGAAGCTGGGTAACATTAGGAAGCTTATCAATGAAAAAAGTGCTAGTGAATGGTAACACAGAAGTAACAACGCCTAAGAGGGAGTAGTCAGAACAAACAAACAAACAAACAAAAAAAAGAACTTAGCACGCTAAACAGACCACAGACAAAAATCAAGAGTAAGCAAACAGATGAGAAGCAGAATGTCTCTTCTGGATTCGGTTCTGCATTCACAAAAAAAGCCCTACTCTTGATCTCATCCTGCTCCCTTTCCTGTGCTCACAGTTTCCACTCACGAGAGAGGGGAATGGAGTAACAGCTTTGTAGAAAGCACAGCAGCTGGAATCATAGTGGAAAATGAGAAGGACGTCTAGACAGCCCCAAGAGAGCAATTCTGAGGGCACTTTACCAAGCCTTGTTCTTGTCTGATTTGGCTCTAGGGGGAAAAAAATTGAGCGTCTTTCCCCCCGACTCCTCCCCATCCCCCCACC
>NW_009939692.1:0-529 GCF_000696875.1 Nestor notabilis
TGGAATTCCACAAAGCCTGCCAACTTTGACATGGAACACTGCACACCTTCGAGGAGCGCATCGTTGCAGCAGCGCAACAGCTTTTGGGGTTTCAAGAGCCATTCACCCTGGAGGTTTTTGCAGTTCTCCCTGTGGCGGCATTGTGGAAGATTTCATCCTGGAGGCTTTTAGGGAGCTTTCCAATCTGGGCATTTTTGCAGTGCCTCAGCATCTTCTTGTTTTTCCCTATAAGCTTTGATTGTTTTCTTTTCCTTAATTATTTTCAACTATTTTTATTTTTCTTCTGGATTTCTACCATGCCTGGCATTTCTGGAGTGCTTCACCGCAAGGCCTCGATGTGGTGCATCAGCCTGTGACCTAGAGAGGTTCATCAGCTTTTGGGTTTTTTGGAGTTAATAATTTTTGGTACTTCTTGACCCAGGGCATTTTTGGGTGCCCTCTACTCTGGGCTTGTTAGCAGTTTTGCACCCTGGCCATTTTTTGAGTGCTCCACTGTTCTTGGGTTTGGGAGTACTTTCAGGTTTTTGGT
>NW_009939693.1:0-759 GCF_000696875.1 Nestor notabilis
TCAGATGATTTAAAGTCTGGTAACAAAGATCGCTGCAGTTGTACAAAGTGTTCTTAGTTTTCTGTTGTAAAGTTCTGTGTGGAAGTTCATGTACTCTTTTTATGCAGTTTTCTTCATATTTGATTTAGTCACTTTTAGGTTTTTTTGTTGTGGTGGTTTTGTTTGTTTGTTTGTTTTTTAATTTTTATGCTGTTTGGGTGGTTTTGTGTTTGTTTTCCCCCATTTCAGTGTGCTGCTTCTGTGTGTGCTCCATGTTACTAAACTGTGTCAAGCAATCCAAACTGCAGAGAGTGATTTTATTTAAAAAAAGTCATGAACCTAAGCGGCTTTGTCTACATCCACAATAAGCTGCTTTTGTTTTGTCTGTTTTTGCCTAGAGAAGTACCTACATTCTGTCTGGAAAAGATTTTCAAATACTGTGATATTCACTAGATACTTAGGGGACAGTCCATTTCGAACTAGAGTGGATGATGTGTGTGCTTTGCTATCTGCTATCCTGCCATTCAGTCAGTGGTCATGGCAGGAAATAGCTTTGATTGATAGTGAAAACCACGGGTTTGTGAATACTTAAATTTGAAGAAAGAAGAATGACACTTTCCTTGCCATTTTGGAAACAGGTTTTATGCAGGTTAATTCAGGCTTTTTATTCACCTTTAGTTCCTTTTGACCGAATCCCATGTACTTGCTTTGGATCTGTTTTACTTGGCTTTTATGCTGCTTTATTCAATTTTCGTTGCTTTTTATAGTTTCTTTGAGTGC
>NW_009939694.1:0-3524 GCF_000696875.1 Nestor notabilis
AAATAAATAAATAAATAAATAAAACAAAAAAAATAAAACAAACCTCCACAGGAAATTACACCGAGCTGAAATCCTCTCCCAAAGCAAATTTGCTGGCTTTTTTGTTTCCCTCAACCAAAAGAATATTGGTTTATCTCATACCTCAGCATCCAGAATGGTTTGGCAGGACAGTAACTGTTAGATTTACTGCTTAGACCTGTACATATAATGACATGGCATCTTATTCTAACCTGACCATGGGCCAAGGGCTGGGTTAACAGAAACATGGGAAACTGAGGAGCAACAGGGAAACCGCTTAAATGGGGACATGCTCCAGACACTAACAAAGTGATTAACTGTTGGTTTTATTGCATAACCAAATGTGTTTACTTGTTTCCTGACATCATCTTCAAATCTCTCTTTTTTTTCATGGCAATCTTCGACACAGTGAAACACCCTTCCCTCCACTGCAAGAGGCTCCCGCTGGATGTGAACATACTTAGGCGATTTCCAAGTTAGCAAGGAGCTTTCACCCAGCTATAAAGGGGAAACATACAGTCTATACTTACCCAACCCAAGCCCTGGAATAACCTTCTCTTTCAATCGCCACTATTTAAAATCAGTTTAGTCAGTGTGACAGGCAATGAAAAGGAAGACTACTACTCACTTGGAGCCTCTCAGGCTGGCTAGAATTTCAGTTCATTAAATCCCTACAGCTGGAGAGCTTATCTTTCTGCAGAGAAGAGACCCTTCCTACGCTCACCAGCTGTGGACTGGAAATCACACCTATGAATCATTGGAAGGATTTTTAGCCTGGCTCCTCGAAGCAGTGAGGCTGTCTACACAGCTGTCTGACAGCCACTCCTCAGCAACTCTATAATCCTTTGGTCAGTTTTGAGCACTTTTAGGTGATGGGTAATGACCTCAGCCCTTGGAAGGCCTTACCAGTCTTGTGAAAATCAACACTCGCTAATGGCAAAATGTAGGAATTGGGGTCTGAGTGAAAAGAAGTCAGTAGCAGCCCTAAGAAAACGTGTTGGAAGGACAAAGAGTGGTGTGGCCCTGGCTCTGGCTGATGGCTCTGCAGCAGCTCTGGAGGGCACCTGGTGGGGCTGCCCAGGGAGGAGGGAAAGGGGTTTGCTGAGGACATGGCAAAACACATCTTTGGTGAGGTAGCACACAGATCGTCAGGAAATCAAGTTTCACTAGTCCCTCTGCTCACAGAATGAATCTGTTATTAGGACTATGGCAATGTAGGTTTATATAGGTCACTGTGACAGTAAAATACCACTTTTATCTTCAGCCTGCTTGATCTTCAGCATTTTTAATCCTCAGTATCAGCCTGACCAATTTATTACTACTTATAAACCACACTGAGAAGGACTTTATTTTATCTCCATGCTCGAATACCCTGTTCCTAAACTATAAAAGATACACATTGGCTATCTGTGTAAACAAGAGATTAGTCTCTCTTCTGATTTTGTGATAGTGTTTCTCCATGTCCTCCTGAATATATGTGACCGATCTAGCCTCCATCTCAGCCATTTTCTAATGTAAGGAGACTATATTGTACTTCTTTTTCTTGTTTTCCATTCCTACTGGAAATCTGATATTTAATCCCTACAGATAAAAATCTAGTTTGTTTTCCAGCATATATTCCCATTCATATCTCATTAATTCTCTACTGTGTCATTAGAGACCATATATTAGCTGCCTAATGACACGTAGCATTGTTTTCCCTAGCCCTGACTGTTTATGGGCTCATTGACTTACTACCACCACTCTTCTGACTATGGCCTTGGTCTTTACTCCTACTTTCAAGCCCAGTCCTGTTGCTTCTCTTGGCTGAGGATTGAAGTTCTCTATGAAAACTTTACCCTCGCTTTCCACATTCACAAGCACAGTCACATTCACAGATCCTTGAATATCAGCCCAGCTTGTAAAGCTCTCTAATACACATACCTGGGCTCCCTTACCTGGTAAGAAGGTCTCCTCCTACTCTCCACCTTGACATTTGCTAGCAAGCAGATGCGTGCACTACGCGCTTGTCTCACAAGCGTCCCCACGATCATGGATTCACTGAATATTAGCACAGCTTCTCAGTCCACACATGCCCAGACCCTGGGTCCCGTTATCCAGCATGGGCTCAGACATCAGGTCCTTCCAGATGCAGGCTTCCTCCTGCTCACCAACTAGTCCAACTTAAAATTTGATGTACAATCACACATACACATGCACACAGGATTAAGTCAATTGGGGTATTTACACGTACTGCTGTAGACCTCTCCCACATAAACACACACCCTGGCCCCTCTGACACCTAAACACCCAGACCTACAAGCCTTCTGGCCTACAGTCCCTCCAGCTGGGATGACCCACACCTCTCTTGCCTATTGATCTCTTTAGTTGCTGGCACCAAGACCTATGGGTCCCTTCTCCAGTTGCTAGCACTCAGGACTTGCAGCACTCACACATAGGATACAAAGTGAGATTTCACAGAAAATACGAAAAAAGTTAAGTCAAAGATTTAATATGAGGATAGGACAGACTGCAGTGATCTAGTAGAAGCTCGGTCAGACAAGCACATTTGGCAGCTTGCACACACGACCAGCCCCTTTAATACCCCTCCCCGCTGTTTTTCCACACTTACTCCTCCTCAATCCACCCTGATGACCACCACCACCTTTCTCCACCTTTAGCCCTTCCTCTAAACACCCTATAGCAATTTTTTCACGGTCCTACGAGCCCCTTCTGATACCCCACCATGAGTTTGGCGGACCCCCATGTCTCCCCGCAAGGCCCCAGCACAGCCTGGGCAGACTTGTCCCTTGACTCTGGTTAGAGAACTGGGGCTGCCCCTCTGCCAGCCGCCCCAGGGCCACCGCTGATGGCCCATCAACCAGCAGCTGCAGAGCTCTGCTCTTTCTTATTGTCTCCTTTATCACCTATTGTTAGGTTTGTGCATCTGCGTGTTTATTTTACCACTTTCCTTGTTACCTATTGTTTCTTCTAAACTAAAGAGTTGGGGCCTGGTAATGAAGTGGATGCTCTCACATTCCACTCACTTACTTACCCTCACAATTCATACTTTGAGAGCTCTTGATGTCTGAGGTCGCCTTCAGGGGGAAGAGGGATCCATGAGTTGAGAAGTTCATGACTAAATGGTTTTGTACAAACAAGAGGGAAAAGACGTTGAAAAATAAGACTAGGCATCCTAGAATTACACATGGCTGCAGCATCTCATGTCTTCTTTAAAGCATGAGTTTCACTCTGGTTACTAGGTTTCAATATTTCATAGAACCACAGAATGGTTTGGGTTGGAAGGGACATTAAAGCTCATTTAGTTCCAATAGGCAGGGACACCTCACACTAGACCAGGTTGCTCAAAGCTCCATCCAACCTGGCCTTGAACATTGCCAGGGATGGGGCAGCCACAGCTTCTCTGAACAACCTGTGCCGGTGCCTCAGCACCCTCACAGGAAAGAATGTCTTCCTAATATCTAATCTAAATCTACCCTCTTTCAGTTTATGCCATTCTTCCTTGT
>NW_009939694.1:3555-8426 GCF_000696875.1 Nestor notabilis
CACGCCCTTGTAAAAAGTCCCTCTCCAGATTTCTTGTAGGCGCCCTTTAGGTACTGGAAATTGCTCTAAGGTCTCCCCGGAGCCTTCCCTTCCCCTGGCTGAACAAGCCCAATTCTCTCAGCCTGTCATCATAGGAGGGGTGTTCCAATTTTCTGATCACCTTCGTGGTCCTCCTCTGGACTCACTCCAACAGGTCTATGTCCTTATGTTCTCATTTCTATGGTTTTACAATGCATAAAATGGAAGTTGTTTCAGAAGATGTAAACAGAAGTTTATCATGTCACCAACCTGCTATTGTGGGCAGCACAGGCATAGATAGACAAGCAAGTACTTGATACTGCCAGAGGAGCTCACTCGAGTAAGAGGTAATCCAGGAAGTTTGGCAAGATGAAAAGGCACATCTTCCCTGCAAGCAAATTCTAGAGAATGTTTCCCTGCTCTCCCTTTCAGTCCTGTCAGTTATGAGAAAATGCAATACCATTCCCAAAGGTAATAATCTTGCAGCTTCAAATCATTCCTTTCTCATTGCCCAGAAATTCCAGGCAGGATCTGGCTCTCCTACAAAAGTACTTGCATCAGTCATGTTTAATAAAACTGTACAACTTGGAATTGGAAGTCAGCTACAGAGGCTGCTTGACATGTGCTCCTGTAATGTCTTGACTGATGTTATGAAATGAGAAATGAGAAACTTCTCTCTGTGAAAAATTATGCTGTTGATGTTATTAAACTCATCCTAAAGATCACACTGCTGAACTACCTTCCCTTTGACCAAAAGTAATGTTGAAGCAAATGAGACATAAATAAAACATTATGGAAAAACTTTGCAGAAGATTGACATTTTCCCAAATAGTAAGAATAGTGAAACAACACGACCAGTCGTCCTTGCCCGGTCTGGAGTAACCACTGGAGGATTTTTCCAGAAGCAAGTCAGGCAAAACATCTCCCAGGAGCGGCATGGTGCCTGGTGCAGTTAGGACATGGGACTGGACCAGATCAGTGGTTCCCAGGAGGGAAAAGTCTGAATCAGGGGATTAAGGAACAGAGATGAGGCCAATAAATTTTACTGGAGTTATGCTGAATAATGCTTCTCTAAAACCTCATCTCCCCTACCTATGAGAAGTCTTTTTTTCTCCTCAAAGTCCCATGATTAGAAAATTACATGGAATTTGCATTCCAATAGACGGAAGGGTGGATGAATAGTGGATTTAAACTACCATTAGATCCCACGCCACAGATCTTGGGCTGCTCAAGTGCTCCATCAAAGCTTAGCCTTGGAGGCCTGTCTAAACTACTTCAGTCATCTGGCACAGGTGCAGACACTTGCCATGGCCATGCCCCAGGACACACCAGCCACCCTCACAACCTCACCCCAGGCAACCTTCCCTGTCCCTAAGACTAGAAACTCTTACTGCTACTCTCACAGCATCTGCTGCAGGGAAATCCCCCACAAATATATTTGAGGCTTTTTGAGGCAGCACATTTAAAATATTTGCAGCCAACGACCATAGCAAGGCTGATGTTCTCACCCCAGAAATGAGGATGAAAAGCAGGTGAATTCATTCATGTCATGTCCTGGGTTCAGCTACAGCAGTCATTTTTTCTCCTTCTTAGTACCTGGTGCAGTGCTGTGTTTTTGACTTTCAGTCTGGGAACAACGCTGATAACACCGATGTTTGTAGCTGTTGCTCAGTAATGTTTATTCCAACCAAGGACTTTCTCAGTCTCATGCTCTGCCAGTGAGGAGGGGCACAGGAAGCCAGGAGGAAGCAAAGGCAGGACACCTGACCCAAACTGGCCAAAGGGGTATTCCATACCACAGCACGTCATGCCCAGTATAGAAACTGGGGGGAGTTACCCGGAAGGCCCAGATCGCTGCTCGGGTCGGGCTGGGTATCGGTCGGCGGGTGGTGAGCGGTTGTGTCCTCTCCCCTTGTTATTTCTCTTATCATTATTATTATTGGTGGTATCAGTAGTGGTTTGCATTATACCTTAGTTACTGGAGTGCTGTTATCTCAACCCCTGGGAGTTACATTCCTCCATTTCTTCTCCCCATCCCTCTGGGAGTGGGGGAAGGAAGAAGGAGGGGAGTGAGCGAGCGGCTGCGTGGTTCCAAGTTACCAGCTGGGCTTGAACCACGACACTTCAGTTCCCATGGGTGACCTCCAGACCTGCAAGCAGTTCCTCCAGAGACCCTGATCTAACCCACTAAAACTGAACAAGAACTAGCTCTAAAATCTCAGTTTATGATATTAAGGTCATGTATTCTGTGATCCTTTTCTCTCCTAACATATTCCCTACATTTTCCATTTGCACACTGCATTTGGGAATTACTGAAGCCCCGTACCATGCTCCTCAGGCATACGTTAAACACCTGATACTGTTGCACCTCTCCTCTGTTGCACCATTGTTACATGAAACTGTACAATTCTTTATAAAGTCTGATTCTACATCCATTTACCTATCTATATGGCAGGAGATTAAGTTCAAAGGAAAACAAAAGATAGCACAGAAAGACAGAGCACAGTGCATAGATGACACACTGTTACACCTTCTGCCCATGAGGTAATGAAAAACTGGAAGATAAACAGGAGAGACAAATTATCTTGAAAAAAGACCACAAAAATATGATCACTAAATGAGTAAGAAGCAAATATTGCTGCTTCTTCCGTCCACTTCCCCATCCCTCTCTTTGTCCTTCCTTCCCCCTCCCATTAAAAAAAAGAATAAAATAGAAATTAACTGCAGCAGTATCTTTTTTTTTCTTTTGCTTTAAACTATTAAAACACCATTTTTCCTCAAGAAACATTGATGATTTAACTGACAGTTTATTTTAAAAATAGATCAAGCGTTCGGTTGTCATGCAAGTGCTGTATTTTATCCTGAATGGAAATAATTGAACTCACTAAAATGCATGAAGAAGCAAAGAGGAAATAAAACAGCCATCCATCTTACTCAAAAGTCTACCCGGTGTCTTGACCAGAAAACATAACATTTTACACAGTGGTGCTATAAAAGCTCAAAAACAAATCTTCCATTCACTGTTGTCCTTGATCATTAACAAAGGGACAGGCTTTAGGATTTATGATAGTAGCAGGTACTGCAGTGACAATCGGTATGGTTCTCTATCTTCACATTGTCCTTAAGGGTGATCTTTAAGAAAGAAAACACACACATATAACAAATAATTAGCATTAGCAACGCAGTAAAAACAGTATTCTCAAGTAAAAGGTGTCTGAAGCTTTTTTCTTATCTATGAGCTACACAGGATCTTTGGGGTACATTTACTAGAACGGCCTCTGAACACCAACCTGTGAAGCTGCACCACCAGTGGCTTACGGAGCCGTAAAGAGGTTTGCAGTAGTGACATGCATAGTGACATAGATTGCTGTCCTTAATTTGGCACTTCTTAAAGTGTCTAATTTTCAAAAAGTGTCAAGTAATCAATCTATAAAAAATCAGGAAGTGTCCTTAAAATATTCCACAGGGGGATTATAGAAATGGAGGCCACAAACACTGAGTCATCTTTATTTTTAATATCGACTAAATTTTAGTTGCTGCCTCAGGGCAAGTTTAATGCTTGTGGTCTAGATGAAGATCTATGCTCTACTCAGATGAAGAGCCAGGATGAGTTCAGCTGTTGTTGTCTATAGGTAAGTCAGGTGCCTGGGCTCTCCTCACAGCCAGTGGAAACCCAATGCTCCATTCAGCTGCGCACACAGAGCTACCAATTGCCACTTGAGATTTCAGAGGGGATCTGAACAAGCCTCCAGTTGCTACTCTAGAAGGTCTTTCATGCGTCCTGTGTCTGCCAGCCATACACAGATGTCTTCAGTACTTCAGGGCATCTCAAATGGCCCCAAATCTGTGAGTGGGTAACTGAACTGAGCCTCTAGTTGACATGCTTAATGAGCCTGGTACGTGCAGATCACCACAAGACAGACACCTTAGCTTGTTTCAACTAGCTCACCATTTACTACATCAAATTTAAGGTTTCTTCACCTGCAGGTGAATCACTTCCAAAATAATCAGCTTTAGCAGAATCTCTCTTTAAAAGAACATTCCAGACGAGAGTGTTAAATGCTCAGAGTAGTTTGACATGTTTACAGTTCCCTCTTCGTTATGCTATTAAAACACAATCGCAATTAATCTAACAAGCACAGATGGTTTTGGTCCCTCATTCCCATATACGTAATTGATAGTATTGACCGGCCACCTTCCCAGATAACTCATGCCTATGCAGGAAAGAAGCTAGGAAAATTACTTACTAAAATCAAATGCACATTGCATAGCATTTAAGGGGAGGCTGCACAACCAGAAGAGTCAAAAATGAGGGGACAAGTCCATCACCAGAACTGCAGGTGTCATGAGTCAAAGCAATTTCACCGAAGTCAGTGGCACCACACCAATTTCCACATCCCAACTGAATACTGCTTGACAATACTCAGTACTGGTTGACACTTTAATTTCCTCTTTAGAAAAAAAGAACCAAAGCGTGAAGGATATAAATGCCACGGATGCTTCCCTCAAATAGTTCTCCAATGTTCTCCATTAAAAACATATTCTTTTCTATTCACTGTTTCAACTACAGATCGCATCCTAAGAGAATCTTCAACAGGTCTCATTCGTACACTCACCTTAGTAAAAGCCTTTGCTACGCAGCACGTTGCTTCTGATGTAATGTTCTTAGGAACAAGCATGGTCTTCTTGGACCTCATTGGAGTAGGATAGGCCCGGGAGAAACAACACCCAGTGCACTGGTAAATGGGCGCTCCTGGCTTGGAAAAGAATCTGTTCTCTCCTAGCTTGCATTCTGGACAACCTGCCATAAAAACATAAGGAAGAGACTTTTACTTGGTCTCCAGATGTATGTT
>NW_009939694.1:8457-20559 GCF_000696875.1 Nestor notabilis
GGGAAAGAGCAGGCAGTAAGAGGACACACAGGCATGTTCTGCTGCTTAATGCATGCATAACAAAGAAGCACAGACACCAAAGCTCCTCTCTTTAGGGTCTTTTAATTCTGCAACACACACCAGCTGTAAAACTAGACTGAGGCTTTCTAGGTAAGGCACGAGCATTACTGTATCTTTTCTGGTTGTCTTTTCAATTTTGTGGACAGTTTTGGAGGGGTTTTTTACATGTCTACTGCACTAGCTGTCCCTAGAAAACTTCCTACTAGCTATAGATAACTAAATAGCACTAGCAGGACTTGTAGTGCTTCTTAGATATCGTCTTTAGGCAAGCCTCTGTTATCAAGTGTTTTAAAAATGCCCAGTGATCCCAAGATTTTTATAGCTTGCATTTTTCTATATTCAGTTTAAGGCTGAATAAAAACCCCTGCATCCTCCAAAACACCTCTAAAAACTTCCTAATATACCTCTACCGTAAAATGCTGCACCACCAACATCCCATATTTTGGGCTGTACAGAGGGAAAATACTCTGCATATTATGAGGAGAAGCTATGGTTCTGCTGTACCTGATGTTATGTTACCATTTAGATCTCAGGAATACAAAAATCTCAAAATGTTTCTATTCTATAATGTTTTGAGGATTAAGATTACCCACTTCAACAAGAGGACACAGATCTGGGAGGGTCCTGACCTGGAGAAATCAAGTTTAGAGAAGAAACAGCAAGTATACTCATAGCAAAATTATCTTGATTTATTATCCCTTCATATCTCAGTGTCAGTAAATGCAACTGAATGTTAAGATTTACGACCACATTTATAAAACATGTGAAAGTTTAATTAATACTCTTTACAAATAATTGTCCTGTTTCTGAATGCTGAAAGCAGCTTACCCTGCATGAGAAACTCCCCATCTGGGAAAGCATGAAGAAGATGCAGAAAAACAGATAAAATGGTCAAAGTGACAGCCGCATACTTCCCGTAGAAATCCATGATCTGTGTGGAAATACAAATGCACACATTTCTAAAGGACTGTTTTGATCTGGGCACAGTACTAGTATCTAAGCTGCACATTGACACAGTATTCAGTGCAAGTAACAGGAACAATTTAGAACTGGGACTGGAAACTGAAAATGCAGTGTATTGATGGGCATTTTATAGGCTCAGAAAATTGACTTCATCACAATAACAAAAATGTGCCTCTCTTTCTGGCCTTAATAGTTTTTTTCTGGATATTAACATAAGCCACAGCACATAAACTTCAAATGTTGCAACTGTATACTATTTATGGTAGACTGGATAAAGCCAGCAAATGCCTATGGAGAAAATGAAAGAATGTGCAAAATCTGGGATATGGAAAGACTAATTTCAGGAAAAATAATTTCACATCAGGACATAACTTCCTGAACCAAGGATCAGATTATTCGTCCCCACACTGAAACAGCCTCAAGTTGCGCCTGGGGAGGTTTGGATTGGATATTAGAAAAAATTTCTTCACCAAAAGGGTTGTCAAGCATTGGAACAGGCTGCCCAGGGATGTGGTGTAGTCATCATCCCTGGTGTACATTTAAAAGATGTGTAGATGTGGTGCTTAGGGACATCGTTTACTGGTGGACTTGGCAGTGCTAGGTTTACAGTTGGACTCAACGATCTTAACAGTCTTTTCCAACCTAAATGAGTTTATGATTCTATGACTTCTTTAGTGCTAAAGTCCCCATAAACAGATTTTCACAGTCCTGTCCCTCGGTGGGAGAAAACTCCTCCAGTCTGTGTAATTAGAACAGTACTATATACTGTGCTCCAGCATGCCCAAGGAGACACGGTGCAGAGAGGGACCTCAGGAGAGCTTGAAACAGCCCAGGGCACCTGCATCGCCCCAGGTCAAGGAAGTCCAAGAGCCTTCAGCATAACTGCAGCCTTCCGGACTGAGATTATTTTAGGCTTTGTCTTACTAATGCAGCAGCTAGGCCTTTCTGTTCTGAGTAACACAAAGCTGGTTTGGTACAAGCACATCCTGGTCAGCTTGAACTTTTAAAAATCCTTCAATAGTTTAGATTAGATAGAAGGAAGAAGTTCTTTACTGCGAGGCTGGTGAGGCACTGGAATGGGTTGCCCAAGGAAGTTGTGAATGCTCCATCCCTGGTGGTGTTCAAGGCCAGGGTGGATGGAATCTTGGGTGACATGGTTTAGTGCGAGGTGTCCCTGCTCATGGCAGGGGGGGTGGAACTAGATGATCTTAAGGTCCTTTCCAACCCAAACCATTCTATGATTCAGTGGATTATTTTTATGCAAGAAAGCTAGACGCAGCATTGCACATCTGTCCTTCTACAGCTAGCATATGAGATGAAGTGGCCATAAATAGTATATTGCTTGTTCCCTGGGTAATTCAACAGAAATGCAGTTGTGTGGCAATATTTGATCCAGATCAAATCTATACCATGGAGTAATGCATATCTCTGATATGAATAACCAAGGGAACCATAACAATAAAGATGCAGAATATACAACTTGTAACTGTACGAATATCATCCACAATTCTCTGCTTTATTTAAATTCAAAAAAAGTTTACTTTCATTATTATTGACAATGAGATTTCCTGGGGGAGAGGAATGAAACCTCAGTTCTTTCCATATCCAAACATCAGACGTACTAAGGGCTATAGACAGATCAGCATGATGCTTTTTGGAATGTACCACAGGACCATTGAAATTATTCTCAAGCATTTTGTACCTCCCTGCTCAGAGACCAAAAATGGTCATAAGAAACTGCTGTTTATTTTGAGACAGGTAACTGCTATGCACCTGTGGCTCGACCTGGAAGGATCTCCCTTACCGCAAAGTCAGGCAGGGTTTGAGTTAGGCTGAAGCTGCCACATGCATTTTCAGATTTCCGTGTCATAAACATCTGGTCAGGTAATAGTACTTTTAAAAATTTTGGATTCATCTGAGCTATGAATACATAAAACAAAATAATGAACCTCACTTCTGCTTTTGTCAGCATTAAAATGTAGTATTTTAGGCACGAAGTTTGTGACCTTCCTTCTCAAGCACTAAGCCTCCTGGATTGGCAATTTTATTGTGCCCAATCAAAGATGATTTTGGCCAAGTCTCTCACTTAGAAAATAGAATTTTCACCTTAAAAATTATTTCCTTCCAAAGCATAGACCTGAGCCCTTCCTTTAGAAATGAGCAGGAATTACTTATACCACATGGTGAAGCATGGAGAAAAGAGCTGTATAAGGGATTTTGAAGTATTATATTCCTAAACTGGGAAAGGTGACAGGGACAGCAGCACTCCTTCACCCAACCTGGCTGGCCAAGGGACAGCCTTGCCTTGAAGGATTGAGTTTCAGGGTCTTTTTATTGCTGAAACACAGAGTACATTTCAATAGGGGACTTTCCCTGCCCTTGCAGATAATCCTGTGAGGGACTCTGGGCTGCCCACTGCTCACCTTCACCCTGAAGAGAGGGTGCGTGGCTGTGCAGCAGCACACAGTTCAGTGGCTCCAGTTGTTCCCGATTGGCTTCAGCCAAGCACCCCAGGCAGCATCCCAAGCCCAGAGCTCCTAATCACCAAACTATTTACCTGCCTTCTCAGAAACATTATCTGATCATGCAGCTTTCACCACCTCTGCAGTCACCCCTCCAGGCCATGCCTGGAGCTAACCCACAACTTGTTAGGGCTGTGCCTGAACTGCAGTGCTGATGGCATCTCCAGACTCTTGCAGCTGGATCCTTTCAACACTTTCTTCTGTACCTGCGCAGACATCTGATTCCTTGACTTTAAAAGACTGAAACTGTCACACAAGAGCACGATGTGTGGGATAAGGCCCCAAGCTGACAGCATCGACATTTTAGATACTAAAAGCTACTGTGCTTTAAAAACAAACATAACAATCATTCAATCCATAACCACTTACGAGCTTCTATTCTTCCAAATACACCAGTCAATGCTGCTATTCCATGATAAATAATCTTCAGGGACAGATCAAATCGTGGCCTGAAATACTTCTAAAAATGAACTGGCAGTGAGAAAGGCAATAATGCCAGCAACAAAGGAGCTGATCTTGGGATTTAGTTTAGAGGTTATTTAAGCATGCTATACTGGTCAGAGAAGGCAGTGCCAACCCTAATCGGAAACGATGGTAGAAGAAAACCAAGTATAATTAAACAAAGATAGCTTTCACATAATGGAAACGTATTTCTTTGCAGATTTTGCACCTACCTAGCAGAATCCCTGCAAGGACTGCTACAATGATCAAACATTCAAATAATTCCTGCTCACATCTGCAGGAAGAGGCAAACTTTAGGCAATCCATGGAGTGAAGCCACTTGCCTGGTATTATTATCCAAGAGTGAACCTGAAGCACAGGGATATGTGCAAAGAGAGTATTGCTTAGCAGAGGGATGCTCCATTACTGCAGAAATTATCAGAGATATATGGGGATGTGAGGCTGCTACATCCAGGTCAGCAGGTCTTGGTTTATTGATTAAACAGACATACAACACAGTCATCAAAGGTAGTGGTCCAGATGGCAGCAGAGCACAGGCCCTACAAGGTAGCTTTGAAAAGAAATCAAAGACAGCTCCATTCTTGCAGCAATCAGAAGATCCTGCCAAGGTAGATGAGGCTGAGACCAAAGGCAGGATGACAAGAGCATGTCCCTTGCCTGAGCGGGGTTAGTAAAGTGGAAACAAAGTTTATGCACAAGACCGATGTTCAGTGCTCTACAGTGTAATGAATGAAGGCACAAAAGCGGAAAAAAGACTCTAATTAAGACAGCAAAAACTAGTGGCAAGAGACTGATCTGAAGCCCAGCTAAAGTGAATGGCTTAGAGGCCAATGAGGCTGCAATTAACAGGTGACAAGGGTTGGGTGCTGGATCCTCCCTCCCACCTGTCCAGCAAGTCAGTTCATGCTGGCAGGAGACAGAGGATAAAGGAGTTAAAAGCAGCTGGTAACAATCAGGAAGAAAAACCACTGACAGCAATTGTGGAAGCCCTGGAAAGAAGCATTTGGAAGAGATATTGAAAAGCCAGTAGAAGTGTTGAACATGGGTCTCAGGTTTCTGAGAAGCAGCTGCCAGATCGCTGTTACCCTCGAAAAGAGTAACCTGTGCCCACAGGAGATAGGTGGTCCTTCACACTGTTTAGATCCACAGCCTTCTACAGCCCTGCCAAACGATTTGGGAACTGAACTGAGCTCATCTTAATCTATTAAGTTGTGCTGAATAAACTGGCTGGATCCCTACCTCCAGCAGAAAAGGCTTTTTTTATGGTTATGGTCTTTCCAGCCCTATAGAAGGGATGTGACTGCTGGCAGACTTGCCTGCACTGGGACATGATTCCACAGTTTAATATCAAGCCCTGCTCTATCCAAGGAGACAATCCCCAGAGTGTCAGGAGCTGGTTGGAGGGGCTCATGCACCCACAGAAGACAGCCAGCCTCTTCCAAATGGCCCGTTTCCACATCATCATAAGCCTTTTGATAGTCTGGATGCTCCAATGGCTCCAGCAAGATGCCAGCCACATGAATAACAGCACAGCTCTTGACTGATTATTCCAAGATTTCACGCTTGTTGCTGAAGGCACAGTTGCATTCTCCATCCTAATTTTAATAAGAACACAACATGCTATGATTTGGTACATTGTAAGGGATTGAGGCAATCCCAGAGAGAAGTTGTTTAAATTACATTAACCAAAAGGGGAATTGAAATTGCAGTTCTGCACTTCCTCTATTGAGTCAGACTGTCAGGCTCATTACCAAACCCACCAAAGATACCTGTCAATAAAACCCAGATGTGACCTTAGAATCATAGAATCATAGAATAGTTTGGGTTGGAAAGGACCTTACGATTATTTAGTTCCAAACCCCTGCTATGGGCAGGGACACCTCACGCTAGACCCGTGTTGCCCAAGGCTCTGTCCAACCTCGCCTTGAACACTGGCAGGGATGGAGCATTTACCACTTCTTTGGGCAACCTATTCCAGTGCCTCACCACCCTCACTGTAAAGAACTTCTTTATATATAATCTAAACTTCCCCTGTTTAAGTTTGAAGCCATTACCCTTTGTCCTGCCACTACAGTCTCTAACAAAGAGTCCCTCCCCAGCATCCTTGTAGGCCCCCTTCAGATATTGGAAGGCTGCTATGAGGTCTCCACCCACCCTTCTCTTCTCCAGGCTGAGCAGCCCCAACTTTCTCAGCTTGTCTTCAGATGGGAGGCGCTCTACGCCCCCCGATCATCTTTATGGACCTCCTCTGTATGAATTGTTTGAGTTGGAAGGGACCTTCAAAGGTCATATAGTCCAACCGCCCTGCAATAAGCAGAGACATCTTCAACTAGATCAAGTTGCCCAGAACCACATCCAGCCTGGCCTTGAATGTCTCCAGGGGTGGCGCATCCACCACCTCTATGGACAACCTGTTCCAGTGTTTTACCGCCCCCATTATAAAGAATTTTTTCCTCCCATGCAGCCCCACATCCACATGTTCTCTATTCTTCCAATGCAACAGCCATTTTGCCTTATGGTCTTGTTTTTCTGACTCTGCCCATGCTGCTAACCCAGTGTCTACACCACTCATTTCATCTCACCATCAAATAAAAGGAAACTTTCACTTTGCTTTATTCAATATTATCTTTCTGAAGCTATTGGCACACTATATAATGCATGAATTCCAGCAGCTTTTTGGAAAGATGGTAATTTTAAGTCTTTCCTAGCAGTTAAAGTTCCACCTCATTATTTACAATATCTTGTCTTTTTCTGCTAATAAGTTACCATGTTACCAGTTACCATCATGAAAACAGGTGATCATCTGTATTTGCAAACAGGTCTTCTGTTCAGGTACATGTGGGACTCTGTGGTTGCCTTTACATTCATGTGAATGAATCAGAATCCCTCGTCTCTTTGGTCTTTGTCCTGGCACAGACATGCCACCAAGCTCTGTTCAATGGGCATCCTTCATACTAATTATATGAAACACGTTGCACATTGTGTGCATTTTATTCTCGGACACTTGGCCATGAAGCATGACTGTGTCACAGCAACAAAGGACTATAAGTGCACCCCCGTGTCATGTACACAGTAACCTGCCAGCAAACTGCTGAGGACTCAGAAATCTTCACTAACAGATTTTTTCTTCCCCTAACATATTTAATCATGACAGGTAACTTAAAGACTCTAAAAGATGTGCTAGTACCACAGGCTGTGTAACGTTTGATATTTGACAGCAACACCATCGACCAGAAGAAAAGCACAGTTACTGAGAAGAATTACCAGACCAGATCGGAAATCACAAAACATTGACATTTAGCTGCAAAACTAGAACCTTGTTTTCTCTTACTTACCAAGCTAATTTAACCCCCACTGTTGATGTTTTAGTCCCAAAGCAACTTTTAAGTTAATTTTCAAAGTAAAAACTTTGACAGAATGGAAGAAGAAGAAAACTTCTGTAGAGGAGGACAAAAAATATGTAACTGTTAGTCTTTAACAGTAACAAAAACTTAAAAATATATTACCTCTTTTGTTCAACAAGAATAAATCAGACAGCTGTGCAACTGCAGGATGGTGTTTGGAGGTAAGCTGTCCTTGGCGCTTGGATCTACGCTCCTGAAACTGATGTATGAAAAAGTTGCATCTTTCTTTTATACAGTACAGCTAGATCATATTCCTCGCCCACATCTAAGCCATAGGATCAACTGTACATTTTCTCTAATGACTGAACATCACTTTATGTAATTACCAGCCTACCATTCTGATCTTATCTTCAACTCGACTTTCATGAAGATTATTTCTTTTTCTTATATAATGAAAGAAAGGTCAGCTTGCGAGCAATAATTCAGAGGTGGATGAGTTTCCTGGGGAACAAAAATATCGAGCACCCAGTCATTTGCTGCAGTTTTTAGTGAGCAGAATCTCCTTTCAAAAAAGAAAGTGTTACTAAGGTTTCCTAATGCTTCTTAGAATGATATTTTCTTAAATTTCTAAAAAAAACCCATAAAACACTTCTATAGAAATGGCATTGATTTAGCAAAGAATAACAAAATAAAGAGCAGCAGTGATCTATACACACATTTAAAAGAATAATCTCCATTCGAATTTAATGCCCAAAGATTGAATGTATGGATAAATATAGAAGGATTACCTTTCTAAAGATAAGATTTCTGGCAAGATCTCATCTTATTTTTAGAATGAAGCTAATGCAATTAAGGCACTTCTGAAAACTTCACCAGGGTGCAGATTTTTATGTCTTAGGGACTCGTAAATCCTCAATTTAAAGTGACAGAATCTGTGTGGATGCAGGCTAGATAACACAGGTCTCACTTTGCCTTCTGGCACCAAGGCCAAGCAGCACAGCAGGGCTTGCATCCACTAAACTCTTCCCTTCCCAAAGGGGAGGCACACATCCAAACACCTACTGGGAACAGCCTCTGGCAATGCAGACAATCCTGGGTTGATGCTCAAAGCCATTCCTAGTGTGTTTTAAAGTCCTGAAGACCTGAGGGAGATTCACTTCAGATGTCAAAAGTTCACTTCAGATGTCAAAAGTTCACTTCAGAAGTTAATTGACTAAACCTGTGTTACTGGCTCAGTACTGCGTTATACTCAGTGGAGAGAAATAGCCCTAAACATCTACTTTGATACAAGATTAAGTCACTTTTCTGGGCCTATTTTTCACCATTGAGAGCACAGGGTAACTAGCTTGGACTGTTCACTGTCCTACCCTTAGAGATTTACAAATATTTTGTAGCTTTAAAAAACTCCTAATCATCCAAAGGCTTAAAATTACTTTTCAAGCACCTACTTTTTGTCACTCACTGTTGGATATACAGTACTGAAAGAGACCTGTATACCTTAGTGTGTTCCTATGAAAATGAGGCTTTGATTCACAACTCAGTCTCTTCCAAAATGTTTACTGTATAAATGGATTTGGTGAATCATACCTGTCCAGATTTCTGCTGCTCAGTTTTCCTATCCCTTGCCTTGACTTTCAATAACAGCAGCACCCCCGGACTCTGTTAGCTATTTCGGACACATCTATTGCAACCTTCTGCCCACACTAACATCCTCATCCGCTTCAAGGTGCTGGACACCTTTTTCCCTACTGTTTGTTCAACTGATCACTGTAACAAAGTTAAACTCAAAACGATTGTCCCCATCCTACGCTTGGCATGAAATTGGCTTCTGTTTCAAAACTGAAGACGCATTTCTGCATCCAGAAGCTTGTTTGGTTTTTGCCCAACAATACAAGTTGGCCTAATAAAAGATAAATAAAAAATGTCTCTCTCCCTACAATCTTGCTTCATTTAATAACGAAAGCATAAGATTGAAATTTGAAAGCTATTGGTAAACTCAGTTTTCTGGGAAATATTCCCCTGGAAGACAGAAGCTTAATAATTCTTGTCATTCAAAACAAATTGATAAAAATTGCTGAAGTTTATAGAGTGCCTTCGGCTTGGGTTAGTCCTGCCCACTTCATACTCATACCAGCTTGCAGTTCTACGGGAAAACCAAGATGACTTCTGATGCTTCACAAAACCCTGAAAACTATCTTCATCATCAGAAAAATAAGTAATTATTATATTGTACATTCATAGTCGGTACTTGTTTACCTACGTATTGTAGCATGTCATCAAATAGTAAAAAGGAAATGCCATACAAAGTAGTTTGTTCATTAGAAGGGCCCAAGCACAGTGACAATGTCACCCCTACAGCGTAAAAGAAAAATGGAAGTGCCCACAACCTGGTAGTCTTTTCCTATCAGAATGTATTAGGGATAAATCTTGTGAAGTCAATAGAATTACAGTGGTATAAAAGATAGGTTAAAAAAAAGCTCTTATTTTTATTAAGAGGATTTCTTACGTTAGCTGCTCCAAATCTCCAACTAAAAATACTTGGTCAAATCTGTCTTGATGTGTGACTGAATGAGAAATAAGAGAATGTGGCTCACTGTTTGTTTTGTTGGGGTTTTTTTGGGGGGGGAGGGAAGGGGATACCTCTCTTTAAACAGATTATACTTACATCACTTAGCAATACTCTCACAGGTTTTTGCTATGCTCTGATATTATGATTATGGTCTATATAATTATATGGATGAAAGGTAAGTATGTATGCCAAACTGGACCATCAAATATGCTTTGCCAAGATCGGTATTTTGTTTCCTATTTGTAGGAGCAGAAAAAGCCATTCTTAGGCAGTAAAAGGCAACAAACTGCTAAAATTGTCAAGTTTATTTGAGGCCACCGTGTTCCTAAATTTGTCTGGGACTCTATTAAGCAGCATAAGTGAAACTAAACATAGCACTTGTTAAGACTGAAATCCGTATGAGCTCGGCACTTACATATTACGGAGTTTCAACTTTTAGCTCTTTTCTAGGAGCTGGGTCCCTACAGCTCCTTCTCTGATTTTCTCTGGAAAGGGAAGTTCATGTCTCTTCCCTTGCTCTGCCAGATGCTGTCTCAGGGTATCTGTCCTACTTCCCTACTTAGTGACTTCTGCTTATCTACAGGCTTTCTGATGCTGCCTCTTCTTTGTCAGAGGAAAGCTTTTCTGCCTGGCCACTCAGCACTGACAGTGCTGAGCACCCTCCAAAATGGAAAAGGCTCCCCTGCTTAACAAGAAAACAAGAAATTTCTGTTCAGAAATAACTCCACTCAGACAATAAACAGACAAACACCCCCCAAGTGTGGTCACAGATCAGCACTGTAAAAAACAGGACCTACCTTCTTTTAAAAAGGGCAATACAAGGTTTGTTATAACTTACCCCAGCAGTAAAGACAGTACAAAGCACACCTACTTCTTTTGGTCGTACCAAAATCATTCCTGATTTTCTTGGTTTTCCTATAGTTTGTAGATAAAAAAAGGAGAAGAAGCAAACTTTAAAATGAAGTTCTGACAGCATTTTTTGGCTTGGATGGACGTGCAGGTTGAATTTGAAGGACTTATTTTTATTTTTTTTTAAATAAGAATTAAATCACATTTAAGAACTTTCTCCAAATGCAGCCAAAAGCCATCATACATCATTTGTGCAACTCAGAAAACAGCAGGCCCTCATCTGAGAATGGAATGGCTCACCGAATGCCAGGAACTCCTTTCTCCTTCTCCCTTGCAATCTTTGAATACTTCTTTGACTTTGTCCAGCCCTGCCCTACCAGCTGACAGAGCCACCACAAGTCCGAGCCTGCAATGGACCCAGAGCCAGAGGCGTCCTGAAGCACTGGTACTACCTCTTACATTTTGGTTGTCACTTCCTTCATTTCTCATGTTATCTTCCTGGCATCCCAGAGGAGAGAGGCTCCCACATACCACAGGCCACTCTGCACTGACTCAGGCAAATAATCAGAGCTGCTAAAGAGAGATAACAACAAAAGGCTCCACCAGAATGAGTGAAAGAATATCCTGGAGAGAAAAATGTTACAAGGATTCAAGTAAAAAGAAGTAACTTGAGTCTTCAACAAAAAGATATGCAGCTATTTTGATAGTGCACTGAGCCTCCCTACTCCTTCCCAGTTTGATTGTAACTTTTCCAGATGCCCTCCATCTATTCCCAGAGACAGTAGATACACACTTAAACAAGCCTTCCCAAGGCAACAGAAAAAAACAGAAAAACACCATTTCCAAGGGCTCCTGTCTCTCAAAATACTTCATACCGTCTTATGTGGAGAGAGAAAGCCAAGTTTCTGGTTTTACAGATACTTTCAACTGATTATCTAAAATTATCTCTGAAAGCAATACTTTTTGGCCTTACCCTCCCTCACTTAAAATCAATGGGAATTCTGCTATTATTCCAAATGACACTGGATCAGGACTTTTAAGATTAGCTATTAGTGTTCTCAAGCTTCAGCCAAACATTGATTATTCTGAGATAATAAGGCTTTCAGTACTCACTGCACATAAATAATTGACTGCAAAGCCTCTTCTATTCTAAAACCATAGTGTAAAGAGGGTTCACTAATACATATCTTTTTTGTTGTTGTTTTTAAAGTAATTAAGATTACAGATGATGACACTTCAGAAATATGTGCAATACACATTATTTCACCAAAGCTAAGTAAAAATTGTGCCTCAGAAGAAAAATAGTAAGATTATAAGGAATACACACACTCTT
>NW_009939694.1:20590-20832 GCF_000696875.1 Nestor notabilis
CACTCTTTCGCCCTGTTAAGACTGTAACTTGTCAAGGTCAAAATGTTTAATCATGGCATGTTATCAACCATTTTATGGTACTAAGAGGACGGTGGCTTCTGTTTAGCTCTGTTTTCATGTTTCTTTTTGGAATAGGTTTATTTGGAATCCACTTCCTTCAAGCAAAATCAAAATAGATAACCACTGTCACTGCACTGTGGAACAGCAAACAAAACAGAATCATAGAATCATAGAACAGTTAG
>NW_009939695.1:0-649 GCF_000696875.1 Nestor notabilis
TGCTGTAGCTGAACCCAGGACACCAGTGAAGGCTAATACTCAGGTGTTAAAAACTGTTTTGACACATTATTCTAATCATGTGTTTGCTTGTGTTATTGCATTTTATTTTCACCAACTAATGTCCCAGAGGTACCTTTAAGCCATTAACCAGTTAAATGTTGTATGTAATAGTTATTACATGAGAAAATCAATTACTGCTAGAAAGCCTGTGAAAGGCAGGCTGCCTCTTTTAAATAAACCTGCTACTGGTGTCCAGTAGAAGTAATAAACTTGCTAAACAAGTTTATATCTGGAGTAAAACTGGAGCGTGTTTTCCATTTAAAATTCCCAATGCTTAGAACTATGTAAGACATAATCGTGTTGTGTTAAATTATATCACCCTTCCTGCTTTGTGCTACAAATCCTGATTTTTGAAGACAATGTGAGATACTGAAAGAAAAATAATCTGAATTAGTAAGTGATGCCTTTCTGGAATAAAAAAAAAGTAGTAAATATTACTGTATTTCTAAATTAATGGGGTTTACACAACCCTTTAGCTGTTTCAAGCAGCCCAGCTACTTGAAGCCCTGGCTTCTGAGGACAGTGTATTTGTTCCTGACTTGGCTGGAATCTGTGTAATTTCTCCAAAGGAACACACTGGTATCAGCAG
>NW_009939695.1:693-50707 GCF_000696875.1 Nestor notabilis
CAGGAATGTGCCTGTTGTGTTAAAGAAATCCATGTTTCAAAGAGCTGTCTTGGAGCAATGTAATCCCCTATCTATCTATCTGCCTGTCTGTCTTCTCCTTCTGAACATGGACAGCATCAGATCCTCTTGCCACAAGGTGGCACAGGCCGTGAGAGGGCAATGGATGCTAAACATGGGAAGCTCTTGCTGGAGCTGAGCTTGGAGTCTCAGAAGCCGTCAGGCACCTTAAGCATCTTTAAAAGGGCTGGGGTAAGGCTGATTGCTGGAAGATGCAGAAAAACCCTGAGAGTGAGTTTCAGTTGCTGCTGCTTTCTTGTTACAATGAAAGGCCTTGCCAGTGAACTGCTATATTAGAGTATGCTGGGAGCCATAGTAAATCAGAAGTTATTCTGACCTGGAATCAAAAATAACTTGAGAGGAAGTTTTTATGTCAATGGATGTGAATCAAAGCTTGCATTGCAGGATTCCTTCCTGAAGATACCAGGAACATCCTGTTAAATTATCAAAATTCAATTTGTGGACTTAATGGTTGGCTGTGAATTAAAACTTTCTGCTCTTCCCAGAGGAGAATATGAACAGGCAACTAATGGAAATTCTCTTTCTAAAAAAATACCCTCTTCCTTGGAAGGAGCACATTTTAAAACTGAGGTGAAAAAGCCTATCTGCCTGTTCCATGCTTTTATAAAGGTCCTGTCAAGGACCTGTGGGGTAGCACACTAAACCTTGTCTTTCGGATGACTACATCTAGCTACCTAAGGCTGTGTCTTCTCTCTGCTTCTGTTTTCTCCTTTAGGTGTGTGGGTGTTGTTTCTTCTGGGTTTGGGGAGCCCTGGCCAGGGGGAAGTGATACTCTTGGAAAGGCTTTCTCCACTTTACCTACACCAGCAATCCAGAGAGCCACTGCCCTCAACCAGCATCACTGTCCCCATAGCAGCTGTCTGATAAACCTCCTTTTGGTGATAGAGCTGGTTTGTGCTGGGGGGGCAGAGCTGCTTTTAGTGCTGCTACAGCCTTGCATGAAGTAGGGTTGTTCTGGTGAAGCAATGTTGGCATTTCAGGAACTGCTTTGGGGTTAATTTCTGCCTTGTTAAACAGTGCTTCGAAGTTAATTCTTGTCCTGTTAAACAGCAAATTCTGAGAAGTGAGAATTCTGTTAAAATGGTGATCATCTGTACTATCATAACTTAGTTATTGAAAAGTCATCCTTTGAGCAGTCAGTTTTTTTACTGTAGTATTAATTTGAGTATTTTATCATCCTGCTTTTTGTCTTCCACAAAAACCATACTCTTCTGAAAGACCACGATAGCCTGGGTCTCAAAGAAGCAGTTTGTTCAGGGAAGGAGTAAAATGACCTTGAATGAGTCAGCACTTGTGTGTAGCAATTGTAAGCTTTCTATCCTCTTTTGCTCTCTAGAAGGAAATGAATTCTGTACCACAGGCACCATTCATTGCACAGTAGTTAATGGGCTTCATTCACATCAAAGTTCATATATTCCTTAAGGGTTCAGCCCTGCATGGTTTGCTGTGTAAAAGGAAAAATACTATTTAATCGTGCTACTGTGGCTTTTCAAAAGAGTTTATCCTTTTCTAATATACATTACCTTTTGAGGGAAGAAAAGTGGTGCCTTCTGCTCTAGAGTGCTGCTTATTCACTGAGTGATTGCTCTATGTGAAGTGCTGTTTCCTATGTGTGTCACTGTTCAGAGTTGCCTTCTGCCTTTCCCTCCAGTGTTTAATGTAACAAGGAAAAAGCTTCCAGCCAGGGCTTCTGCCCGTTCACAGGACTTACCCTTAAAAAACCCTTCTCTCTGAACCTGTGCTTCCCAAGAACAGTTGAATTCCATCTCCTTTGTTTAACTGAGGACTGAGTCAGGTCTTGATGGCTCTACATCATCTGAGTACACAGCATCTAGATGCTCTGCTCTGGATGCAGAGTGAGGAATGAGCTGACTGCTGCTGGACCCAGGGAATAACTATTAGAGGAACACAGTTAATCCAATTTTGCATTTTCTTCTCTAGTACCTGCAGTTCCCAGTAACATGCCTAACTAGTTGTTGCTACCAGCTGTATATTAAGCAATAGGCCACCAGATGGGGTAAAGCAGAAGCAGCTTTGGCTGTTACTCAGTCAATTCCTTATTTATGCCTTTTTTGGGGGGGAAGAGGATTATGGATCCATGATACACGAGGTTGCACCAATATTTGCGTTTGAGGGGCCACACTAAGAATTACATGGGACTGCTGAGGCAGTTTGAGATTTAAAGAAAGGCCTGTTTTTTGGAAAGGTGACTTTCGTTTTGCTAATTTTTTTTAATCAGCTTAGTAGTTTTGGTTGTCTGGGTCAATGTAGCCCTGCAAGCAGTGGTACCTGCATAACTGAGAGGTAAAAGCAGTGAGGTGATGTTCATTATGAGCTTCTCTGCATTTTTTTGAAGCATTAAGGTCTCTAAAAATACTTACTCCATCCTGTAAAGTAGTGACATGCTAAAATGGGATTATGTTTGAGGTTTAAAAAAGGTGAGGAAGGTGGGCAAGATTGAGTTAGGATCTAGTTAATCCATACCTAGTCTCTAATTACATCCTTCTCACGCTAGCATCTGATTGCCTTGAATTGTGCTATATTCTCGTACTATTTCTTGGGTAGCTAAAACTTTGTGTATGTTGTCAGTTGGTGATGAGAGGTATGTTGTAAAATACATGTCATGTGGTTTGTATTTTTTCAGTGTTGAGAGGTACATGATTTTTTGCATAAATAGTGGAAGATATATGCCTATTTCCCCTTGTGAACATAGTTTTTCTATGTGTAATAGCATTTCTATGTAATAGCATTTGAAAGGTTACATTAGCGTGAGTCAAGCGCGGTTTAGAATAGGATTCTTCTGAGACCAAGCCTGGAGGCCCTGAATTTCTTCCTCAAAAGATGTTTTGATCTTCTGACAAAACTATTATTTCTGAATTTCTTGGCCGTTTGTGTTTGCAGCTAACCTTTGGAGAAGTGGAATGATAACACACACTCGTCTGTGTTGTGTGAATGTGCCTTTCCTGGGGAGCTGTTGGCCTGTGCTTTTTTGAAGTTCAGATGAAACCACTGAAAAGAGTTTTCTGGGAGCTGTTTGGGAAGGTGGCATTCTTCTGGCGTCACGTAGGAGAAAACGTGATTCCAGCCCTGTAGAAAGAGCCCTTACCCCAACCGTGGTAGGACTTCACGCAGTACAGAATCAAGAGCTTGCAGCCCCTTGCAGGCTGGAAGTCTTATTTGTGCTCACATGCTGAAAATGCTGGTGTTGTAGGGTACGTGTGTGCTGACAGAGCATCGCAGCAGAAGCTTAGACGGTCCTTTTATATAACCTGTTTTTCAGAGTCTTTAAGTTCTTGTGATGAGGAACATGGTTGTGCACTGTGTGTTGAAGTAATGATGCTGACTGCCGGTTTGCGTTACAACTGCGATGTAAACACGGCTCCTGACAGCTAACTTGCTTTTTGTCACTGGTTCAGGTGATGGTCCTGCAAGAGCCCCATCCTCTTGTCTGATCAAGGGTCATTTATGTAGGCAGGCACTTCTCGTTTCACAGTGTAACTAATTATCTGCCTACCATATGTGAAATAACATGAGGAGAAGGGTTTTCAACAGCTCATCTCTGGAAGACGTGGAGAGGCAGGTGCGGGGAAGGTTACAAAGATGGCCAAGTGGCTGGATGTTGTTTTTGTAAGTATAAAATAGATTGTGATGCTATGTTACTATGTATGTAAGGTGTGAGATCTTAAAAGGGCTGAAACGTTGGCATCCTTGTTTAATAAATGAGCTGATGGTAGGCTTGTTTTTCCTGGGACCCAGACAGTAGCTACTGACTGTGTGGGGATAAGCTCATGGGGTGTAGAGGTTAGGCCATGCAGCTTAATTGCTGTTACAGTAGTATTGTGGCAATGTTCCTTTAGCTAAGAAGTAACTAAAACACTTAAGTTTCATTGTGGTTTCTGGGTTTAAAATTAGAGTGGAATAAACACACTTAATTTCTTACTGTCGTTACCTTTAATCTCTCGTGGCTACTGCGATGTCTGTCATACCATCTTCGAGAGTGAGATACCAGGAGATAAAACATGCAATGTTGCTTAATGGAAGTGTCAGGCATTAGCACTCCATTCCCTAGGAAGAGCTACCACCATTCAGAAGTACCCCTGACGACAGCCTTGGCTTTCAGTTTTGATGCTGTATGGCATCAGTTTGGCTCCCTGGGTAAATTCTCCTCCCTGGGTAAATTCTCCAGAGTGGTGGCTCACCACCCTGCCCAAGGAGTGTACCCACCCTTTGTGGGTTGCCAAAGTCCCTCCAAAAAATGCCAATACTGGTATTTAGCAGAATGCTTCAGATCATAGCCAGTTGAGTTTGCATGAAGGTGACTTGGATTATCTTACATTAGCGAACATGATGATCAAGCACTCTGAGGTACTGAAACTGTTTTATTATAACTCAGTAGGTTTTAATACAGTCATAAATAAGATCACAACTCGTTGAGCAGAAGGATAAAAATCAAGGAGTTCAGTGGTAAGCCAGTTTGCATTTCCTTCACTTAAATGAAGTCAGCGATTAATTATTATTTTAGGCTGTGTCTAATGATCATGTTAGTAGTGTGAATAAAATGGATATATCTAGACTGCTTTATTCTTCTGCTTATTCAAGCCTTTCATATTGGGGCTGACATAAGACACTGTCTGTAGCCAGTGGTATAGAGCCCAGCTAAATCTTACTACTTCTTTATTAACTGTGACATCTAGAAGCTCGGGGCATGTTAACAGCATAAAACTCTTCTGAATTAACAAAATCTTCATTCTCTTGCTAACTTCTTCTCATGGTGCTGTGTATTTGTTGTAAATCAGAGAGCCTCAAAACAGGCGTGTCCCAGAACAAGTGTTCTTTGTGCTGTAGGCAGTGTGTTGCCAAGTGGTTTGTTAAAATAAATGGTCCTTTCTAAATTATTTTCACTCATATTTTTGGACACTTCTTTAAAAGTATCAGTAGGACGGCTTTTCAGTAGATGCACAGGCCAAGCTGTTCCAGCACGCACTGCATGGCTCTGGTTGGTCTCAGTGTATTTATGTTTTCACATTTGGGTCGTGATTAGAGGCATGTTCTTGATATGTGCTTTGTAAATGACCTTGAGAGCAAGCTGCCAACCACCCAGTCCCCATGTAATTATGTGAACAGTGAGTGTAGCAGTCTTTCACCTACATGGTTTTCAGACGTGCAACAAGATGCAGAGGTTGGACTAGATGACTTTTCAAAGGTCTTTTCCAGCCCAAACTGTTCTATGATTTTATGATGTCCTTCTGATGGGCAGTGTACCTCCAAAATGGGGGGGTGGTGTCCTTTCAATATAATAATCCATTTGAGTTTACAAATAGCTTTGATTTAAAAAAGAGGACACAACCGTTTCTGCTTGTGGCTTTGGGGTGTTTGATATATTTTGACCTAGTGTCATCTTTACTTCTCTCTCCTTATCTTGTGTTTTAGTGCTGAATGTTGAAAACTGGTAAATAACTACTTCAGTAGCCACCCATAGGCAATATTCTGAATACCCGTTCTTTCTCACAAGCTACCACTGTGTATCTGAAAGGCTTTTAAATCAAACTCACTTCTTTCTCAGCCCCAAAGTGCTGAAAATCACATTCCTCAATATTTGAAGTTATCTTGGATCAGAGCTGTCTCATATGCTATACAATTGACCAACCTTTCACAAACTTCATAGTGACAGATAAAACCAGTGTTGAGGGTATGGGTTTTTAAAATTTATGGAAGTAACAGGTTGGGGTTTTCTCTTTCTTATATTTTTTATTTACAGGTTAGGCAAAACAGCCTTTTTTTTGCTTATATTTCACTTATGAAAATCAGTGTGGCATGACACACAGTAAGACAAGTCCTTGCAGGGGCCAAGTAGATTTACTGCATTAAAATCTGCTTTTGGTGTAGAGACTTGAAGCTTCATGAGTTTTCTATATTAAAGTCTGGACAAGCAAACAACCTGCCCCATTCTGAGTGTGGGTAACTCCACATCTCCAGGAAATTGGTAATAAGGTTTTTAGTTTAAAGTCAGCATGTGCTGTCTCTCCTGTTTTAAGCTTAGCTCTAGTTCCTTGTTACACAGCATCTTCTATGAAATTGATTCCTGTTTTCTTCTTTGTTCATCTTCTAAGAAAGATACCATTATTTTTACCCAGTCCCATTTGCATTCTTCACATTTGACCAATGAACCATGATGAGCAACCTGAGCAAAACCAGGTGTGGAAAGGGATGCCTCTTCTCACCTGTGGAAACAAGTCAGGACTTGTGCAAAAACCTATGTACCTCTTTTTGTATAGCAAAGTGCATGCTATCTTGGGTGTGGGCTCTAGAAATCATAGAATCATAGAATGGTTTGGGTTGGAAAGGACCTTAAGATCATCTAGTTCCAACCCCCTGCCATGGGCAGGGACACCTTGCACTAAACCATGTCACCCAAGGCTCTGTCCAACCTGGCCTTGAACACTGCCAGGGATGGAGCATTCACGGCTTCTTTGGGCAACCTGTTCCAGTGCCTCACCATCCTCACTGTGAAGAACTTCTTCCTTATATCTAATCTAAACTTCCCCTGTTTAAGTTTGAAGCCATTACCCCTTGTCCTGTCACTACAGTCCCTGATGAAGAGTCCCTCCCCAGCATCCTGTAGGCCCCCTTCAGATACTGGAAGGCTGCTATGAGGTCTCCACACAGTCTACTCTTCTCCAGTACGTACCCAGAATCTCTAAATCCTTTGCACATGTGAAGGTTGGTGTGATTTAAGCAGCAGGCCCTGCTTCAAACAAGGGTCAGTATTTGGCACCTCTTCCCTACCATGGAAGATGCAGTAGAGTGAAGACATTAAGACACCAGTTTTTCCAGCAGGCTTGCAGTGAAACAGAGACCTGGAAGTGAAATACTGTGTTGTGCAGGTCTAGCAGGGGTTACAGAGGGCTGGAACAGTGGCTGGATTAGTAACCCCTGTGAAATGTAATTGATAGTCCTGCTCAGGCTCTAAATATGTGACTGCAAGTCAAAGCTGGCACTGGCTAACACAGTGCTTGGCAACCTTATGAGGAAGATAAGGTTGGACAAATACTTCTACTCCAATGTGACTCTTTCAAGTTGATAGTGAACTGCCTTAGAGTGGTCTGGTAAATCTTGTGTTGGTGTTGCTTGGGCTGGAGGAAGGGCAGATAATTGTACTTGGACTATGAAAGGTTTTGCAAGGGGAAGATGGCTTCAGATCGTCTCTGCTGGCTTTGGGCTCCCTCTTGAGTTCACATCTCTATGCCAAGTCTTTCAAGAGAGCTTTTTGGAAACAACTTCATGTCTATCTTTGATGGTTCCTGTAAGGAGAAGTCATTTGTGTCTACTGTGAGCAATTTCAAGCCCTCTAGAGCTGATGAAAGAGCTTCCTTACGGGAGAGGAGGGTGGCAGAAGTGGACATCAATACAAGGTGCTTGAATTAAGCTTTTTACCATGGCAGTACCATAGTTCAAGCTTGCCTGTCAGATGCAGTGGTGTGGCTGATATTGTTGCCTGTTAGTCATAAAATATTTATGCTGTGAAGCACCTGGGGTAGGTGAAATCATAGCAGAAGATTTGTGTCTGACATTTTATGGAGTCAATTACTTGTCTGTCCTAAAATGTTGCAATGCTTTTTGGTATCCTCTCACTCACTGTATAAAGTAGAAATTTATGGTGTGTGTTGGGAAGTAAACAGCTGAAATGCTGGTTTCCTAATAAAATAAATGCAGGACTTTGAAGGACTGAATCCTATCTGAAAGCCACACTTGTGGAATGGCAGCTAGCATGCCACTGACCTGCGAATTACACCAGTTCCTGTCTCCATAAGCAAATTTGGCTAACCTCTCTTTAACTTCCTTAGATACTGTTGTCATGTGCTTCTCTAGCTAAAGCATAGTTTTTAAATACTAATCCACAAAAACTTGGTTCTTTTTTTGTATGTTTCATGTCTTTCACTTGACTAAAAAGTCACGTTACACAGAGGAATTCTTGGTGATGGGCAAAACAACCCATAGTTGTATAAATGGTCTTCATTCTGTACAATGTGCCTTTTCTTTTTTGTAACTATTGGTGCTTGAAGATGACTGTTGGGTTCACTTAAACTGCAGTCATGATCCCAGATGACTTTCTTGTACCTGCCATGATTTTCAAGTTCAGAGGGTTTTTTTTGGATAAGTTAAATAACCAGGGAGTTTTATTGTGCTAATTTATGTCATTTATTGGCTGTGTTCTAAGGTAAAATGCTGGAATCAACTCATCCTGCCTGTCATTCCACAGTCAAGACAATTAACTCTTCACTTTTTGCCTGCTGTTGGGCTTTCTGGTCAGTGTTCTTCTGGCCACTATTCTTGGGTTATCAATTAAATGAAAGAGGAGCAAATATGCTCTAGAAAAGGTGGTGAGAAGGAGAGAAAGGCAGCTGGAGAAGTTACTGAGTAGGTTTATCTATCACTAAATTCACAGGGGCCCTATGGGAAATGATCTATCACAACCCAATCAACCTAATTTTGATTGTAGTTTGAAGGCAACAGCTGTTTGTTCTTGGAGGACTGGAAGAGTTTCAGAAAGCAAGAGGACTGAACTCTTGTAAAGGTACTTCAGGCCACTGATGTCCTTAGGGGGAAAAATGTGATGCTGTTGCTTAATACTTGAATGCAGCATGTAGAAAATGTCATCGAGAATGAGTTAAGCCATTGTCTGGTTGGTTATTTCGATTGCTTTGTGTTGGGCAGTAGAAAGATTCTTTCTGGCATTGCAGTAAAACCCAGGATTAATATTTCAGTGGAATAATAGAAGGTTTTTATGGTCTTTAGGATTTTCAGTTTCATTGCATCAAGCTGTGGTGAATATGACTTGCAGAATCTTGAACCTGGATTAGAAAACTTAAGGAGAATAAATCACTCTTAATGCAAGAGGCACTAACTCTTTCTCATATGTCATTCTCGGATTTCCCCAATTGTCCCATGTGAAAGGATAGACACCTATTTATACAACTTTATGTTTTCATTCAAAGTCCTAGAAAACATTTTGTTGCTGCTGCTGTTGGATTTTTATCCTTGAAAGTGATGAGTCAAAGCAGCTTTGAAGCCCTGGACTAGTGTGTTGAAGAGGCTTTCTACTGTAGTAGACCCAACCAAAGCCTGTAGCCTTTGCAGAACACTCAAGTGGATGTGGTTTTGTATATCGTTTTTCTTTGGGTACCATTAACTGTTAAATGATACAGAATTTTAACCTTTCATAAAAATCCCATGACATTTAGCTGTCTAAGCAACAAAAAGTTCTATTGAACTGAGAAAACTGACAAAAAGTGTTTTATTTGTGATTATAAACTGTAAGTCCTAAGGCAATTTATTTGAAACAAATGGTCTTTTTAATTATAAAAAAGTGGGGGTGGGGAAGAAAAGTCTTCCTTCCCCCTTGGTTAGCTGTCCTCTGTAAATCTCTGGTATGTCCCGTTGCCAATGCCTATCTCTGCTTAAATGAAGCATCAAGTGGTTTGGCTTTACTTTCACGGGAAGGTTCAGTGGTACTTTTGGTGAGAAGAATCTCTTTTTATGTGGTTTGGGGAACAGGAATATGCTCCTTCCCAGCTAGAGGAGGCCAAGGGAGAGGGGCAGCCCAGAACTGCTGGCATCAGCATGGCCTTCTGTCACTTGTGCCAGCGGAAGATTGAGGGCTTCTTCAGTATTGCATGCACAGGCGTGAGGTCTCCACTGCTTAACTCCAAGTCCGGGTTCTTAGCAATTTGCTTTTTTGCTAGGAAATGGGTGTTGTGTCCTGCAAACTCCAGTGGGAGGAAGAAAGCATGGGGAGCTGTTTTGGCTGCACAGTGGCTCCCATCTGAGCAGCTGGACCCAAGCATGGCAGAGGCTGAGCATGGCACTGTCTCTGGGCAGTACCTATGGAGAATCCCTGGTGTGGAGATGGCCAGGGGTTCTGGAGTGGTGATGGCCTTTGCCAGAGGGGGTGAGGAACGTGGAAGTGTGATACCTGCCATGAGACAGGGGGAGATGAAAAGTGGGGAAGCCCAAGAGGTGGCAGAGGAAGTCCTGGGGAGGAAGGAGACCTGTGCAGGCAGAGCTTCGTGATGCAGGATGAGATCGCTGTCCTCAGGGTGGACAAGTCCTACTCTGACATCTGGGTTTCAAGTGTAGCTTTGTTCTCCTCAAATTCAGCTAATGTTTTGCTCCTGATGGTTTTCCAGTTGGCCTGTTCAAAGTTATTAGCAAGTTATTAGCAAATTAAGTCTGAATGATTCTCAGCAAGACTTGACAGGAGGAGCAAGTATCAGATGTATTGTTTCAGCTGCTCGCACTGGATTCATATGGAGGAACTGTTTGATCTTTATGCTTTGTGTTTAAATTCCTGAGCATCTCATCACCTGAATGGGAAACATTTTTAGTTGTTCAAATTGAAGGAAGTATGTGGGTCTACTCAGGAGTCCTGTCACTGATGTGTAATATTATACAAGGGTTTTGAAGAATGTAGTCTGAAGTACACCTAAAAATCCCACTGATATGGTGTGTATGCTTAAAGCTAGTGAAAGCCATTGATTAAATGTTTGCTTGATTGATGCTAGATGCAAGGGCTGGGAAAAATCTGCTCTGTGTATATGGGTTATTACTGTTGTTTCTGTAGCATGGAAGAATGTAGGCAGCTTCTCAGGAACTGTTTTTCCCTTACTCAGATACTTGAACGGGATGTATGCACTGGAATTAGCAGTCAGATGTCGAGATTAGAGAAGGCATGAGAAAGACTTTTCTCTGCTTGAGATAACGCTGTTCTCCAGGATACTTCCAAAGAGAAGGGACAAGTGCTGAGTAATCAGCATGGCTGTCTTCCAAACCTATCCAGCCCAGATGAGCCTTGTAGGGCCTTAGATGGGTTACATATGGGTGCAGTCAAGCTGGTTTCTTTATACTGCTTTTCTTAGTGCTTCATCTCACGAAGAAACATACTAGCTCAGTGTCATCATGGCAAGAATGGATGGAGCTTGAACCACTGACCTGTGAGACTCACACTGCAGGAGTACCTGATGCAGTGACAGCTCTAACTGTGCTTGGAGCCAGCCCATGGAGATGCTGCTGAGTGGAGATGCTGCTGAGCTGACATTGAAGGCTCTTCTATCATGAAACCAGTTCTAGGCCTCTACTTCTGAGGCAGCACTATTCTGCATTACCTGTGTAAGCAGAACTTTGATAACCAAACAACTTCAAAATAGACCTGAATGCAAATTGGAAATACAGCCTTCTTCCAGGTGTTTCTTTGAATCCAGGCTGTAGGCTGCCACTTGGCCATCCTTGATCTGTAGTTCCTTGTAGCCAAATTCTTCTTTTACTACGGTGTGGTAAATACAGCTAGTTTTGCCATCTTGTCTTAAGCAATTTCCGAAGTTCTGCAGATGATACTTCCGTTGCTTCTTACTTACCAGTACCCAAATGCCCAAACCCAACATTCTTCTCACTTCAGTAATGTTACAGTGAAGCTTAGGTTGAGATTCCTGGAGAGAGATGGCTTGGAGATCCAGAGGATTCAGTTTCAAGCTGTTCCATGTTTCTTGCATGTTCCCATTTGTATGCATTTCTTTGGGCATGTATCCAAACCAACAGTCATCTTGTACTTTGTGTCTTGTGAACTTGGAAGAACAACAAGAACTATTCTTCACCCCAAAGTTAAGAAAGGGTTGAGGACCAAAATTAGATCTTATTTAAGTTAAAGCTTGTATTCACAGTTGCAAATTTGGAGTAATGATATTTCATTGTGGGGATTGTTTTGCAATTCTTTGCTTGTGACCCATTTTGTCAGAAAGTAAGACTGCGTTATGGCTTATCTACAGGCTGACCATGACTGGTACATCTTGGGACACTTGCCTAAGTAGACACGTTTCGGTTCTCTTTGAGGTAGCGACTGCAGAAAAGGATGCTCTAGGCCAAAGAGAGATGGGGAGCATAGCCCATTTGAGAGAGAGAGAAATTGTGGAGCAGCAAAATAACACGAACTAATCTAATGTAGGATAATACAACAAAATCTTGGGGAACATAAGTTCTTGTGAAATAAGCATGTGTTTTTCCAACAAAAGCCCTTTGTCAGTTAGGCAGTGCATGTTCCAAAACTTGACATGTAGTGGAGTCAATTCAGTGTATTAGTAGGTATTTTGAATACTATAATATTGGATGATGCAGAACTGAGATGTGGATCTTGGAATTTTGCTGTTCTCTCTCCTGGGAGAATGGAGGGTGGGTAGGAGATGAGTGCAGAGAAGAGAGGCTTTGCTCCATCCCACGGAGCCTGGAGAACAGTCATGGTATCTGATTGGTATCTGATGCCTGTGGAAGAAAGGGAATGTGCAAATTCTGTCAGATAAATAGGGCTTGCTTTTAAAATATCATATTCCAAGATAAGTGTTACAAAAATAACATGATTACTGATAACTTCATCTGCTCAGAAGATAAAAATGTAAGAGAAAAATAGACTTACCTGGGTAGCATAACTCTTGCCACTGGTGATAGGAAAATTGACAATGCAGTTTGGGACTGACAAAGCAAGTGCTGTACTTATCACAGCAGACTTCTTGTGTTGTGTTGTCTTGCAATTTAGTGCAACAAATCAGATTAAGCTCTCTAGAAATGCTATCTCAAGTGTGCTTCCTGTGCAGCAGAGACTTTAAAAATAATGCAGGTTGAGTAGCATTTGATGCCTGTGCTTGAGAACAGGCTTTTGTTGAGGAGCTGAATAGACAGAAAAAGTAAGTTCTGGAAGGTGTAGGGGCTGTGCACAGTACCATGACTGTGCACAAGTGTAAATAAGTGCATCTGGGACGTGTTTTAGCCCATCATCAACCATTCCTGAACTGGAAAACTTCTAGCTTGTCGTGGTTTAAGCCCAGCCGGCAACTTGGAACCACGCAGCCGCTCGCTCACTCCCCCCCTTTTCCTTCCTCCCCCCGCTCCCGGAGGGATGGGGAGGAGAATCGAAGGAATGTAACTCCCACGAGTTGAGATAACAGCTCTCCAGTAACTAAGGTATAATACAAACCACTACTGCTACCAATAATAATGACAAGAGGAATAACAAGGGAAAAGGACACAACCGCTCACCACCCGCCGACCGATACCCAGCCCGACCCGAGCAGCGATCTGCCCTTCCGGGTAACTCCCCCCGGTTTATATACTGGGCATGACGTGCTGTGGTATGGAATACCCCTTTGGCCAGTTTGGGTCAGGTGTCCTGCCTCTGCTTCCTCCTGGCTTCCCCTCCTCTCTGGCAAAGCATGAGACTGAGAAAGTCCTTGGTCAGAGTAAACATTACTGAGCAACAACTAAAAACATCAGTGTTATCAGCGTTGTTCCCAGGCTGAAAGTCAAAAACACAGCACTGCACCAGCTACTAAGAAGGAGACAAAATGACTGCTGTAGCTGAACCCAGGACATAGCTATACACTGAGACATGGGCTCTGAAGCACCAAGGAGGCTGAGGACATGGTAGAGCTTCTTCATATCCTCTTGTGTTCAGCTGCAGGTCCCCTGTAGACTGGTGGGGATAGCAGCAAGCTGATGACAGGACTGTGTAGCCCCATGGGTTTACCCAGTGCACCCCACTTCCAGGGCATATGCATTACACTCATGGGGCTTTTGTTCAATTATTTATTACTTTGTACTTAAAAAAATCTTAACCTTACTGCTGAAGAAAAATACCATTGTCTGTTAGTATGACTGGAACGAAAGATGAATAGCAAATTAGCCTTGAGCAAACTGTCAATCTGACTTTGATAGCTCATCACTTAAAAGATCCTTTTATGTTTGTGAAAAAGCATGACATCAAAGCCAGGGGGAAAAAGATAATACCAATACTTAGGGTTAAACTTGCATAGCTTCCAAGAAGAGCACTTGTGTGAACTGTTTGTTTCTCTACATGCGTGGCTAATTAGCCTAAGTTACTATAAGTCTGAGTGGTGGCGTTCAAGTTTCTTCTGCTGTTTTGGGGTATCTTGTTTATGGTGCCTCATTCCATATGTGAATCCCTCAAACTGGAGTAGCATAGAACAAAGGATATTGCAGTCGCTTCTCTTGCAGCCTCTTAGTAGTATGCTGGAAATGCTTGAGTATAATCATTATCAGGTGAGTTGTTATTGCAGACTTATTTTAAAACTTGTTGCTAAGAAAGCTTTGCAATATGCAGAAAGCCCTTTTCCTCTGGTATCTAGTGTGCTTTATTTAATTTCTTCCACAACAAGAAGTGGGGGACATACATGGTCCTTTGTAACAGCAAAAGTCACTCTAACAGAAGTGTTTTAAAGCAAAAAAACTTCTGAGAGTGTTATTATAATTTGATTTGTTTTCTACCTTCTGATAAAAACGAAAATGATTGAAGAAAGGTAACAAAGTGTTTGCAGGATATGGCGAAAATTTTGTATGGAAAAATATTGCCTTTATTCTGCTTATTTATGGTGTGCAAAAATAGTTGGGTAAGAGGTTTTTCCCATTTTGTATACAAAAAAAAAAAATCTGTGTACTGAAAAGCTTATCTTAAATACAAAAATAGCTGTTGTTGAGGACAGTGATTGATCTGAACTGAAACACTTCTTTCTCTTCTTGCATCTTATTTGCATAATGTGTTTATAAACAGGCTGTCTTATTTGTATATGATTTAGGCTGTATATCTGAGATATAAATAAGTTGTAGGCAAAATGATAGTTTGTTCCTCTTATTTTTAGTTCTTAACCTATATGTTACTTTAAAAAAACCAAACAACCAAACCCTAAAAAAAACAATGAACATTTTGATCTCTCTGTTACTTGATATCCGATAAAGGATAGCAATCCATAATACTTGGTTTTAATGTAGCTACTAACAAGTAAAATGAGTCCTGAAGTACCTCTTCTTTCTTCATATTTTAGTGAAAACTGAATGTCGCGTAGCTGAAGGTCTGAACACAGAAATGCCGGTTTGGGGGTATCTGTACAAACTGGAGAACCTGAGCGTTGGTCTTAAGTTGAGAAATCTCATGTTGTAGAAAAAGAAGTGGACTTCTTGGTTTACCCTTAATAAGTCAGTTATTGAAACACTAGGTCGTAAACTGATTTCTTGCCACTGAACGTGGATTAGTGAATTGCTATTGACTTTCTTGGAGCTGCAGAGGTTTGTACGTTAAGTCAAATGCTTAGTTGGTCTGTATGTCACAAATGTATAGCTCAAATCGCTAGCACGTCTAAAGATGATGTACGGCAATAAAGCACTTCTTAAATTGTGTCATACAGGTGCAGACTCACCTTGAGAATCCAACCAAGTACCACATTCAGCAAGCCCAGCGGCAGCAGGTAAAGCAGTACCTCTCTACCACACTAGCAAACAAACATGCCAACCAAGCCCTGAGCTTGCCATGTCCAAACCAGCCCGGAGATCATGTCATGCCGCCTGGAACCGGAAGCAGCGCGCCCAACAGCCCAATGGCTATGCTTACCCTTAACTCCAACTGTGAGAAAGAGGTAATTTGCTCTCCCTGTGTATACTCTTCAGTAAAATGAAACTGCAGTCTGCTTTCTTTCTGTTTCAAGCCATATTTGCTCATTCTTGAGATGCTGTGTTTATTCTTTTCTGAACTGTTTGATTTGAAAATGCAGCTACTCCCTCTGTGTCTTCCTAATAGACCTTTGCATAGAACATCTTGGCAAAAAAAAACTGTGTCCCTTTAACTTCCTCTGTTTTGAACTATTTTAGTGAGTTTATGCTTATGAAAACTACTTTTCTTTCACCCCCCTTGCTTAATGCACACAGTGAATAATTGACCTTTGGAGAATACAAAACCATTTTATAAGCTACAGCTTTCTGGAATAATTTATTTATGGCTCGTTTGTGTAGAAAGAGCAAAGAGCATAGCAAAAATAACTGGAAAACACAAAGCTTGTTGAGATATTTTAGGTATTTTTACAAAAAAATTTGAGCAAGTGTCTTGCTTAGCTGGAAGGCCAGATTATCCCAGCATTTAATATACTCTAAAATGTTACTAATTTCTGTTTCATGATGAGTTCAGTGCTGCAGACAGAAGACTTCACTAGAGTATGCCTAGAAGTCCCCTGTAACCTCGTATTAATCTTTGCTGGCAAAAACTTTCTGTGCTCAGGTGCCGAAGGAAGATGGTTTGAAGGATGTTAAATCTAAAAATCATGTCAGTAGCTTTGTAACGTGACAGATAAGAGAGAATTGTTGAGCCCCTTGTGTCCTCTCATCCTTCCCCCTCAAGCTTGTGTGCCAGATCTTTAGTATACATGCACTCCATGAGTAAAATGTTCTGCAGCTTTGAGAAACAGGTATTACAGAACATATTTTGCACGTGCAAGAGAAATTATTTGTGCTCCACAGCATTGAAAGAAATGAAAATCAGTTGCATCCTATTGTCGCAGTGGTACCCAAGTGTTTTTTTCTCCCCTCAAGATATTTACAGCTTCACTTTGCTGTGTCATCAGGCACATGTGTGCATGACCTGTTTCAATCATGCTCTTTTTGGAACCGAGACTGTGCCATGAACTCAGATCCATGCTTTGCTTTTTCTTTTTTTTTTTCTTCTTTTTTTTTTTCTTTTTCTTTTTATTTCTGCAGGGATTTTATAAATTTGAAGAGCAAAGCAGGGTTGAGAGTGAGTGCCCGGCTCTGAATACACACTCACGAGCATCATGCATGCAGGTACTGGATGACACAGGAGTTGGAGCACAGCATGTTTGTCAGAAGTTATGTTGAAGAGTAAACTTGCCCTGTAGTGCCTCTAAGAAGCTGAATATCAGATGTGTTTAAGGAACAAAACAACAATGTTGTTTATTAGCACTGATGTCAAAAGCGCATTGAGACATCTGAAGAGGGCCAAGAGGGCTTTCATGGCACTGTAACACTAGAGCAGAAGAACGTATCGATCATGCATTAAGGTCTCACTTAAGGAAACCTTTCCCAATACAGTTTTCCCAAGGTTGCATGTATGTCTCCTTGTCCTCATAGTTTCTTAAGATCATGTTTCTGTGCACATCACACTTGCATTTAAAAAAATACGAGAAGACTTTAATCCATCCATGTTAATTCATCCTCAGCAGTCATCCTTTTATTTTTATTTTTATTTTTGTATTTTTTTAATTTATTTTTTTAAACTGAGGGGGTTTTATTTCTGGTGTGAGCTTCAGGTATGGGCTGTGTAACTATTAGTTAACTATTAGTTCCTTTTTTGCCCTCACTTCAGACGGTGTAATTCATTCTGATCACGCTCTCTGGAGCTGATATATATATACACCACTATTTCTACCATCAACATTATGCATTGAGTTTTGTAGATGATTGTCATTTAAGCTCCTTTTTTCTAATTAGCAAAAAGGATATAGTCAGTCCTGCAGGACAGTTCGGGCACCCGCATGGGTGTTTCGGAGGGCTCTATTTCTCCTGATGGTGAAGGAGCTTACAGAGGCACCTTCCAGCCCAGCCCTAGAAAGAAGATGCCTTGTACCACCTACAATCACCTCCGAGCTGCTCTTGGGTGGTGCTTTGTGGCAGGGTGTATGAGGGACATGAATCCAGTGGATTCTGTTGTTGAGGAGGGTAGCCGGTCATGCAGCAAGCGTTTGTTCCCTCTCCTTCCCCTGCAGGTGTCAGAGGCTTGGGGTCAGGGTCTGTACGCAGGTTTTGACTCCACAACAAGAGGAAAGAGGTGGAGGGTAGGCAGAGCTGCACAGGGGAGAGGGATTCACATCATTAGCATAGCTTGTTCTATGGGGACCTATCTCCTCTGCTGTTATGGGAGGAATGGTGTGTCGGGGCAGGCAGTGCAGTGTAATTGCTGCCAGGAATGGGTTAGACCATGAAGCCTTAGCTTTGTCATGACCTGACTGTCCTGGCTGAATAGCAGGAGTCATAGCTGGGGGATTGGAGCATGGCAGAGCTGTACAGGCACCTCTGCTTGGGCCTTTGCTGCAGAGAGATGGTGTGAGGCTGAAGTGCTTTGTCAGGACTCTGTATCCTAGTGTTTTGATAACTGTTTTGTCTTTCTTTGTCCACCTTTCCTGCTGCAGATGGATGATGTGATCGATGACATAATTAGCCTGGAGTCAAGTTACAATGAAGAAATCCTTGGCTTGGTGGACCCAGCCCTGCAAATGGCAAATACGGTACAATGGTCCTTCCCTTCTGCTTTCCCTGCTAAGTCTAATTGTCTTCCCTTGAGAGAATGCTAAACTGTAGCATGGCTGGTTTTTCCAAGCAATTAAGTAGTTACTGTGTTGTCCCATAGAGCGTAATTAGTTTTTCTTTGAAGAGCTTAAGGTATACAGTTGCTATGAAAAATAGGAATGTAAAAATGCAAGCTGGAGTCAGGTTGAGGTAATACAAAGGACAATTCTGCTTTTCTTCTTTCAAAGTCGAGTTAGTATATGAGAGGATTGTAAGAGAGGAGTGAACTGGGCTGCCAGGAGTGAGCTCATACCCATCAGTATTAAAGATCACCATGGACTTGGACTCAGAAAGCCTAGAGGGAACCTTCAGCACCCCAGATTCCTGTATCTTGACGTGTTCAAGTAAGAAACTGTATGCCATGCTTAAGGATGTGTTAGTATCCCTGTCCAGAGATGCTCTAGTTTAACAACAGAGTTTTAGCTTAACCTGATTTCAAATGCAGAGAAGTCCCTAGCTAGATGACAGCAGTGATGTTACAAAACTTAATAAACAAAAGAAAAACTTAAAAAGCAACCTTCAAAGCAAACAAAGAGGGAAGGAATAAAGAAGCTTAAAAAACTGAATGGGGAAAGGGGACATAGGAAGCCTGTGACAGAAGACAAGAACACAGAGATGTGAAAATTGGTGAGGGAAGGCACAGGTTACCACCAAGTTGCTGTTTCTGTTTGCTGGTTCACGTTGCTGTGAGCATTAGTCTAATACTTCTGGCATAGTCTTGTTTTGATCTTTTGTGGAGGGTGGCTCCAGTGGATTTTTTGCCTTGGGCTTAAGTGCTGTTAGATCTGGCTGGGTAGATGTCTGCCAGTGCTGGCGTCTGTTTCTTTTTTATCTAGTGCCAAAAGTTACAGCTTTTTACCACACAGCATCCATTTTGTAGCATAGGTTCACGTTTGCTGACAGTAGTCATTTGATGTCATGTTAACCTAGTCCTACGCTCCCACAGATTCCCACAGCCCTCTGAGATGTGGTACATGCAGCAGGAAACGGCCCACCAGCATCCCTTTCTGAGTGGTACCCTTTGAGTAGACGGAGGAATCACTGCAGAGTCCTACTGAAAGAATGCATTTTTTAACGTAATCCTTAATCCAGGATGACTTGAAAAGTGCAGCTGTCCTGGAATTTGAGAGGAAAATCTAAAATAGTCTTTAGTAAAAATTCTTATTTTATTGAGGAATCAGGTTCTTCTGGAGCCGTTTCTCTGAAGTTCCATTGGATTGGGACCTATTAAATTAGAGGGGTCTTGGATTTCTTTATACTTCTCTTCCTTTCTCATTCCACAGGGACCCCTGCAGAGGCTCTTTGCTCTCAGACATAGTGGTGCTCTGCACTCTTTTGGTGCAAGGAGTCCATGTACTCAATATTTAGGGTAGTCTACATCCCTCCTGTTTGATGCAGGACAAGAAGCCTTGTGAAGGCGCCGCAATCCACATTTGCTGTGAAATTTTAGGTACTGCCCACTCTATGTGGTGAAGTCTGTAAAATAAGGGTATTAAACAGTACAATTAGGACTTTAAGCTAGTGCATTTAAATTGCTAGAGGCAAAAAGCGTATTTCAGTCTCAGAATTAACCTGAAGAGATGGAAATTGAACCATGTTTCCCCACAATTGGTTTGGTAAACAAATGAGCCTGATGTAACAGACACTTTTCTTTTGGAACAGGACTTAATTCTTAAAACATGCAATATTTTATTAATAAGGAATTAATGTCTGTAGGCTGAGCTAAGTAGAGATGGAAGACTCAAGAGAGGAAATGGTCTTTAAAGAGATGCAGCCTATAAATAGCTGTGCTGAGAGTGCGACAAAGGCTGCTGTTGTTCCATAACCAACAGAGAACAAAAGGACTAGTTTGTTACATTTGTTAACAGTACTTAATTGATGAGCAAAATCAGGGATTTCTGTGTAGAGTGAGCTAAGGGAAGTTCCCAAGAACCTCTTAATAGAAAAGGGCTCATTGCACTCAACTGCTTGCAGAAGTGTTTGTAAACTTTGCTGTTGGGTCACAAGTTAACTGGCTTTGCTTCTGTGGTGAAGGGTATCGCTGAATGGTCACTAGTTTGTTGGGAGGGTTTTCTGCATAGATAGGACCCAGTGATTGAACAGCTAGGTACTGTGTAAAGTACCGTTGTACACCGAGCTGAGGTGACAACTGATTCATCCAACTTACCAATCCTAGCAAGAATCTGCCATGGAAAGCTGTGTGCGTTCGTGCGGCTCTGCTTCTTAATGTGACTTCCCTGTGGAAGCTTAACTCCAGAGAGGAGTTTTATTTCAGGGACTGTTGCAGAGCATGTGCTTATAAATAAGGGAACAGCACAATACATTGTAGGCTGCACGAGCTGGGGAACAGAACCCATTCCAGTGTGCACTGATACCTTAGAAACAGCATTGATAATCACACAGCTGAGATCTCATTGATTTTATGCAGAGCCCAAATGACCTGAATGTTGGTGCTTGTTTTGTTGGAGTAGTGGAAGAGAAAGAAAAGCCTCAGACTCCCCTGAATGTACACTGTGATGAATCTGCAGTAATAATTACCGTATTTGAAATTTCTGTATGTGAAAGCAGCTATTAATAAAGAAAAAAGGCAGCTGCAAAGTGATAGGAAGGCAGATTAGATTAGATCTGAAATGTTGGCAAACAATGTTTAAGTTTATCCAGTTTCGTCCAGTAGGAAGCATTTGAAATAAATTCTAGGTGTTGCTGCATTATGCATGTTATAAGATCCTTTTGTTTCTTTTGGGGGATTTTTTGCCCCATTTCAGCTTAGTGGCTGCTTTAGTGTGCTCACAGCACTGATGATTTGTCGATGTCAAACCAATGCCCACAGCACAGGGATCCTCTCCCTTTTCCAGTTCTCTAAACTCTACACTAATAGTGATTGGTCTTACTTTACAAGTTAACCAATTTTATCCCTCTGGGACCTGGAATATGATTATGAACAGAGGACGTACCTCAAATCTTTAACTGCAGGTGTTTTAGCCCTGTGAGGTAAGCTAACGTGTTGCATGCACTTTATGTTTCTAATTTGAAAGGAATTGTATAAAGTTAGTCCCAAAGATGTGATTTGCAGCTGTCGTGCACAAGAGGCGCCTCTCAAAGGTTCCTACTGAGTGTGGACCATAACTATAGTCACACTTGTAGTAGAAAGTTACAACTGAAGCTTTGACCTGTGGAGTTCAGCTTGCTGGGAGAAGTAGTGAAGGAAAGAAGCCGATCAGTCTCTTTACTTATGGATCACTGATTTAAATTGAGACTGTTGGCATCTACATCCAACGTAGGCTTCCTTGATAAACATTCATGTGCACATGCAGACCTGCAACACTTAGCAGCAGTGCAGATTTCTCCCTTTATCTTCCTTTATTTAGCTGATGCTGCATTGGCAGTGCTTGTGCTCAGGTTGATGCGCAGCTCTTGGGTGGGTTCCTCTGGTGCTTGCAAATTCTGCAGTACTACAGTGTGCCCATTCAGCAGCTATCTGTGTTACTGTCCCCTTTTGTGGTGGCTGTTTGTTTACATGGAAATCTGTGTTTCTTTGGAAAAAGAAATAAAAACCATGAACTTCAAACAAGCAGGATTCATCTTGCAGTAGGGAAAACAGCTTGGTGACCTTAACTGTTCTCCATCTTTCTTTTCCCTGAAATTCCTAATTAGATTTCACATGTCTGGTTTTGAACTTCAAGTCCCTGAGCTACAAACAAGGTCTTTGTGCTCTCCCCATGCTTAGGAGCATGAATAGAAAAAGCACATCCAAGTCAGAAGGGTGTATGACGCTATTGCTGTGCCTGTGTCATGGATGTGTTCAAGGGACCAAAAGATACAAGGGACAACTTGTAGAGCAGAGGTCACCCTGACATTAATGAGGGTAGGTCACAACTGTGACCATAGTCTGTGACAAACAACTGTGACCTTAGCTTTATCATAGATGTCCCTTTTTTTCTCCTTTTATTTTTAATATTGAGAGCTTAAGAAAGGGCAAGAATTTGTAAGGCTGAATCTTGGTGAAAATTCAGAATTGAGTTTCAGTTACATTTTTCCTCTGTCACTGAAAGCTTGAGTTAGGGGACTTTGTTTTAGTTGTTGGCCACTCTCTGTTCAAAACAAGTATTAGTATGGCTTCTAGCTGGCTGCATATCAACTTTGCTTCTTTAGTAGCTCCAGATGGCAGAGAAATTTTCTTAGGTCTCAGTCTGACAAGGACCAGCCCAGGCTGTGACTCACTTCATTGTATTCAACAGCATTATTTACATGGGTGTAAAGTTTAATGCTTACTCTAATCTCTGCAGGATCAGTGTCTTGGAGGGATGGGTTTTCTTTGCAGCAACGATGATAAGAAGTATTGCCACTCAGATAAGATATCGAAGTGTTTTATACCTGTCTCTTCAAAACCTGGTTTGAAAACAAATAAGAGATGGGTAAAATAATCCACTCAGGACAAATGTAAACATCTTTAGATACGTTTCAATTTAAAGAGATAGCTTTGGTAAGTCTTGTTGGAATACTAACCTATTTCTCTATAAATCTCCTTGCTTAAACATACCTAAATAAGAATAGCAGAATGAACAAGTAATTGAGAAAACTTAACATAAAAATAACTTCCTCCTACTGGTGCACATTCTTGTTACGTAAGGTGAAAAACAAGTTAAAGTAAGCTTAAATATTGTCTGTGTAGGTAGCTTTCAAACACATGAAAATACAGTGTTCTTCCTCAAGCATGTGACAACTTGCAAAGTACTTTCACTCATGTATTCGTGGAAGGAGGGGGGGCTTCCTCCAGGAGAGTTCTCTTGGCTCTTTCAGATGTTTTGCGTTAGAGAAGCGATGGGGGTACAGATAGAATAACTTCACAGGAGAATAAGGAGCAACAATACAGCAATATTGTCAGCATGTTACCTCCTCTGCATATCCTCTGTATATTCGTGAGGAGAGAGAACAGAATTTTCCCAATGTAGGTGTTTTGTTCCTCATGCCTGTGCATATCTTTTGCTGACCTTACTGCACGCTCTGTTTGCATAGAAGAGCACGGAGAAGAGCACAGATTTCTTAGCAGATCCTAACTGTTCTTCTTTACAAAGCCTTTCATAAGGATAAACAAAATGATATTTTTCCTTGTTTATCTTTTCCAGTTGCCTGTGTCTGGCAATTTGATTGACCTTTATGGCAACCAAAGCATGCCTCCTCCAGGACTAAACATCAGCAACTCCTGTCCAGCTAATCTTCCTAATATAAAAAGGGAGCTTACAGGTAAATATGTCTAAAATACCACCTTGGAGTAATACGCTAATTGTTTTGAATTAAGGTGATATTGGACATAATTTCTGTTATGAGTAAGACTATATGGATGAGCAGTTACCTTTTGCTTTGCAGACCATTTTTTAGCAGATGTATTATCCTGCTGTGCAGTTGTGTTCATGTGTGGGCATGTGACATGATGTGGGCATGTTCACTGTGACATGATAAGATGAAGTCCCTAGTTGTTATAGTCAGATCTGCACATTGGAAGCACTGTGTCACAGGAAGCTTCTGTGCATCTCTTGCAGAGCTATTTTCTAGTTTGGGCTCATTGTTTGCTCTGGCAACACCAAACTTCAAAAACTTCGTATCTGGAGTTTCTGTGGGATTCTCATTGAGGAATGCTACGTGTTGAGGCCTCACTCTAGTAGGGCAGGGCACTGATGAACAAATAACCTGTTGTAATATGAAATCTGGACACCTAGATCCTATAAAATGTAAAATTAGACACTCGAGAGAGAATATGTATCTTTTAAATTAAGATGAAAATAAAGTAGATTTCTTGCCATGTTGGTTTTTCCAGCAGTGCTGTGAATAATCCCTGAGAGGCAGGTGGAGGGAAGGGGACATTAAAATCTTCTTTCTCTAAGCACATGTGTACAGAAGCTAAATGGTTGAAAGGAAGAAATAGAAAGTTTCATATTCTCAAGTGTGTTTTGTTTTTGATGTTCTCCTTCACTTTAAAGGATATAACTAATGACAAGGTCATCGTAATCCCCAGAAATGGCTGGTTTTAAGCCCAAAAAGGAATCATGCCATATGCAGTATGGTAGAGGCAGAGCTGCTTTCTTGTCTCCTGTCTTTCTGTGTTTCTGTTGTGAAAACTCACAGGCTGACTCGGTTGCAGAGCAGGTTCTGGGCAGGAATTAGTTTAAGTAGAGCAATTTTAATAGCCCGAGAGTCAGCTTCTTGAGAGGAAATGCCAAATCTCTGAGCTGGCGGATATTTTTGCGTTTTTATGGTGGCACAAAATTTGAGTTAGGCACCAAATGAAGAACACAAACTGCACAATGATTTGTGGCTGCTAGAAAAAGAAAAGCTTGTACTATGTAAAGAGGAGGGTGGGAGGGGATGAGAACTATTCCAAGTTCTGCATTACAGATAGTTTCATTGCCCCAGTTATAGAAAGTTAAAGGTGGCTGTAGACTGCAAATCCAACTTGTTGGATGCCCAGGCTGCTGGATTCACTGCAGATGGTTGCGTAAGACTTCAGGCAAAGAAACCAGAGAGAGGAAATCAGTGAGTGCAGCAGTATGATGGAAGTCCCTAGTGCATCAGAAGAGACCTGAACTAAGTTAAATGTCTATATGCTACATTCACCTGTACACAGACATGATTTAGGCAAGTGCTTTTTCTGTTCAAAATATATGCTAGCAGATTGCATTTATTTTACAAGAGGTTTAAGAATTAAACTCACATTTAACAGCAGTCACTTTGACATTGATCTGGGCAAGCCTTTGTGCAGAAAGCACTATTTGATTGTGGTTTCTGACAGCCGGTGATTTTAAAATCAGCATGTTATTGCGGGCAGGAGCCTTTTGGTTCTCTGTTTCCACATTTTACTCTTGGAGCTAGGCTGGAGAGAGCGTGGAATACTTAAACCTAGCATTTGCCAGACACTTGTCTTCATCCTGCTGTATAAATATCAAAATGATGAAGACATCCCCCCAAAAGCAAATCTTTTATCCCAGCATCTGATGTTGATGATGGTTGTTGAATTCTCAGCTGTAGTCACTGAAGCATTTAATGGGAATCCTGCTCACCCAGCAGTGCTGTTTATATCAGTTTTCACCTTACAAACCTCATACCTGTTTCATAAGGCAATGTCAGATTAAGCCCAAATTTCATTAAGACATCTTTTGAACTTTTTGGGAATCCTTTGGGAGCCTAGGAAAGGATATGGTACTTGTTATGCTGTGTATAATGCTGTGTATAATACTGGGGTAGCTCTTTATTCTAGGCAGTGAAGTAGTAAGCTTTCAGTACTCCAAGGGAAACCCGTATCACCTGTTATCTTTAACTGGGTGGGCCATAATCCATATTCGTTATAAATAAAATAATGCAGGAAAGAAACTTATTGGAGTCACTGCGGGGGTTTGTTTCCATCGTGGAACATGTGATAATAGATTATATGGTCATTCCTCCTCACTGACTTACCGTGAAACCAGGTAATGCTTTCTGGTTTTGAGATTTCAATGCAACATGGCAAGGACCATGAAAACCTTACCTTTATCAAAAATTAAAAGGGGTAGAGCAAACATGAAAATACTTAAAATTGCTTGAGAAATGTAAGATCAAATGAGAACTATAGATAACACATTTAGTTTTGCTTTTGCCTGAACTATTGCATGATGAAGTCTGATAACAAATGTGTGGAGGAATGTTAAGAGCAGTTCTGAATTGAGGAGATAAGTGATGTACAGCATGGTTGTCATCATTTTAAGTTTTGCTTTGCCTGAAGCAAGGGCCATTATTTTCTAGTGTTGAAGCTAATGAAGGTGTTGAATTTTTCATCTGTTTTTCATCTAATGAGAGCAGTTAGTGTAGCTGGAAAATACTGTATTTTTAATAGGTCTCTTAAGTTACACCTTGAGTCTTGTGGTGATGTGCGTGCATGCGCCACTAAAGGACGTAACCTTAATTCTGGTGAGTAGAGCCTCTGGCTCCTGACTGCTTCACATCCTGTGCAGGTAGCAATGCCATAAGCATGCTGTTCCTCTGGTTCAGCTTCTGTGTGCTACGTAAGTGTGCCAGCTGTATGTAGTCATAGGAGAAGTATGTTGGATTTCAGCAGTGTGCTCTCCTCAAATACCTTGCTGAATCAGGGCCTCTGTGGGAAACGTCCTCATCATGGAAGTCAGTATGGGAAGTGTGGGAAGAGATGCTCTGCAGGTGAAGTTCAACACCGATGCTGTGTTTTGGCAATCACAGGCCTTTCTCACTCATTGGAATGGGTGTAGTAATTGGTTTGACAAATATCAATCAGGCTTCCTGCACAAATATTTCATACACTGAAACATTGTGTTTGAATTACTTTAATTCTAATTACTTCATTCACATGCACAGCATGTATTTTTCCTACAGAGTCAGAAGCGAGAGCATTGGCTAAGGAGAGGCAAAAGAAGGACAATCACAACTTGAGTAAGTTTTGGTTCTTCACATTTTGCACCAATTCTATTAATGATTTTAGGCGTTAAGTGTTTGACTGCTGGTGGTTTAAATCTGCAGGAGACACTGCATGTGATACATAGTACCAGTTATTTATGTTATGCCCATAGATCAAATATCCCAAATTCTTGTGAAACGTGCTTAAATCTAGTACTGACTTTTAAACTCTATTTTGATTTCTTTTCAATAAGCCAAGGTGGTTATCATCAGTGGAATTATTTGGAACAACAGTTGATCCAGTTGCTTTTAATAAGTCCACTTTGCACAGTTTTGCCCCCTTTTTTTTTTAATTCATCTAAAATGTTAGCTGTGTGTCAGTTTGTGACTTCAAGCATCGGTGTGCACCCTCAGTGTGGCAATTGTATAAATTCCTTTTTTTTTTTAAGGGAATTCATATTTCCAAGTTGGCAGAAACCATTTAAAAATAATGAGCATCGTATGACTTAAAGGATCCTTAAGTTGTCCTTGAATACTTTATATTGGTAGAAAAAAGGAGCTGTTCATGCCTTGAGCAATTCAGAAGCCTTTTCCATAGCTTGAAAAGCTCATGCAGGAAAATTGGTATTTAAGTTTGACTTTTGGATCCTCAAAATGTTGCATCTGGAAGATGACTTTCAAAAAGAGACAGTATGTTTTGTCCCTTTTCCTGCTTCAGGATCCTCAAGCATCTAAATTTTTGTCTCTGAATTTGTGCAACATTTGCTCCTCAGTTGAGTCCTATGCTAACACAGCCATTTTTAGAGTCTCAGTTTAACTCTGCCACTTCAGCGGTCCCACATTTTTACAGTATAGACAGAACTTCTGTCTTAGTGTATCCATGTGTAGGAGAGCAAAATCAGACTACTTTGGCGGTGGATTTTAAGGTTCAGGCATATATTTCAAAGGCACTTAAAGAAACCTTTGATGAAACACTTTATATGTTGTAATTCAGTGTGAATATTACTTGTAACACTTGTGCTGTTTTTCCTAAAGTTGAACGAAGAAGAAGATTTAATATTAATGATCGCATAAAAGAACTAGGCACTTTGATACCCAAGTCAAATGACCCGTAAGTATAATGTGCCCAAGGAGACTGTGGGAGGGAGATATTAAAAGGAAAAAAAAACCTTGGGGGAGAAAAAGAATGTACCAAAAAAAAATTCCTGAGCTTTCTTGCATGATCTTGGCATTCTGTGGCTGTAGAAATGCTCTATACTTCTTGAAGCTTTGGGGTTTATTTTTTCCCTTTTGGAACCTGTTTAAGTTTATATTAATTTGATGATTTTTGTGACAAAGAAGTCGCTGTATTGTTGTGCAGCAGCTCAGCATCCAGCTGGACCCTGTGCTTCAGCAGGGCTGGGGTTGATGCTGGTAGTGACAGCGGTGGAGTTGTCGGGATGCAAAACCTTGGTCTAGTCTCACTGCTTAGCTGACTGCTTGTCTTGCTAAATGATTCTTTTAATTTATTAGATGCCATAGCGTGGCAAGATAGAACCAGTCCCTCTTTCTTTGAAAATGGAGGGCAGTTCATCAGGGAAGCCATCCTGTTCCCCTTCCCTCCAAGAACAAAGCAGGAAAATAAAAATCACAGCTGCGTGTCTGTTCACTGATAACTTGTCAGTGTTTGTGGTAATTTCTCAGTAGTTCTTTTAGGTGATTATACTGCTACTAACTTGTCTTAACACTTTCCTAATGCTGATTCAATAGCTCCCCTCCCTGTGGAGCTTGAAAATGTCACTGAAATCTAAATCGATGCCCCATGATACTTTTGGGGAGAGTTTCCATTATTTAAGGCTATGGAGCAACTCATAGCTAGTCTTCAGAGAGGTTCTTTAGGTTCCTCTAAGGCAAGCAAGACAATACCGCAGATATGCTGCTGTGTTGGACTCTTCCTACAGTAACCCAGCTGTGATGCAGTGCCACCATGACTATTGCTTGCTGCTGCTTGGGAACCCTTAGGCCTTGCCTCAGGTCATTCTCTCACAGAAGCACCAGGTCATATATGGTCCTTCTAATTCCCCAGCTGAAATCAGGCATCACCCAGATAGCAAACTGTTCAACGTTTGAGAAGAATTGTGGGTTTTGTTGTTGTTGTCTTGCAGCCTTGCTATAAGGCAATGAAAGGAGCCCCCGGTCATCAGTTTCTCTGCACAGTGCTGTTCCCAAACCATGCAGAAGGCAGGGGCTGGAGAGCTGCAGGGTCCTGCAGGCTGCTTCACAATAGCTGCACTCGGGCCCCCTCTAGTGCATTTCAAATGCGCTCTGTATTCGTTAACTTGGAATAAATATTATCCAGGAGTAATGTATATATGAGGTGTAATTGTAGCTGCCAGTGTGAAGGTGGTGTCTATAAAATAAAGCCTCCCTGTCAGTGTTAACTTTTCCTTTTGTGCTGATTTCAAAGGGATATGCGCTGGAATAAGGGAACTATTCTAAAAGCATCAGTGGACTACATCCGTAAGCTGCAAAGAGAACAGCAGCGCACGAAGGAGCTTGAGAACAGGCAGAAGAAGTTGGAACATGCCAATAGGCATCTGCTGCTCAGAATACAGGTTTGCTGATAAATAAGCTGCAAATGCTCTTGATGTTGCAGTGTGTGACTGCAAATAATGATAACTGAAGCTTGTTTGTAGGAATGTGGGTTAGAAGGAGCCACCAGTCTAATTCATGGTGACCAATGCTGAGATGTCTGCCAAGATTTTTCCAGGGGAAAAACCTCTTCTTCAGTCAAAATAAGATAAAAACCGGACCCTTGAATAATGGCTAATTGATCAGGCGCCAAATAATCTAAAGTCTATATTTTCCCTTTTTGTCTTGATTCTGATTGAGCACAGGATAAGGAACTTCTAATTTTGACATGTTAGCTGATGGAAGAAGTGCTTTCTTGGTCTACCTTCTCTGTTGATCTTGCAGTGTGCCATCACAAGCTTGTTGGTTTAGGTTGAAAATGGGAAAAAAGCTCTTAATCAAGCTCCGTGTTAGGAATACCCAGAAACAGTACAATCACAGCAGTGATTGTGATTGCCTAACGTAATGAATAAGTAGAGGCAAAGCATCTGTTTTGCTGCTGCATTTGAGAAAGGGCATTTAAGTTAATTCTTCTATTATCTGTCTTCAGTCAAGTACACCTATATGGTTATATTTGAAGGTGGAATTTAAACTTTTTGTGAAGATTGAAGAAATCCAGGCTGTGTGTGAAGTCTAAGGCCTCATGATTTACCTATAACTTTTCAGTGCAGTAATAGCGTTGCTCAGTTTTGGCTGATCTCTTTACTTACAGTTCTACCAGACTTGTAGAATGAGAAATATCCCTTCCAGTGTCTCAGCAGAAAACAAGCATCATATAGACATGCTGTGCTTTCACATATGATCTTTAAAAATTACTGAGCATGTGCTTATGCTATTCCACACATTCCGCCCAGCTTTTCACAGAATCATAGAATAGAATCACAGAATAGTTAGGGTTGGAAAGGACCTTAAGATCATCTAGTTCCAACCCCCCTGCCATGAGCAGGGACACCACACACTAAACTATGTCGCTTTCCTGACCTGATGCCAAACTTGCTTACTGTGGCGTTGGTTTGGGAAGAGGCCCAAAGAGAAACATGTCTGTTCTACAGGGCTCTGGGGTTTGGCTCTGGTGTGGGTTCTGAGGGGAAGTGTGAAGGGCCTCTGTGGGGTGGTGCTCACCCACCTCTTCAAGAGACTGATGGTCAGGTGAACTTCTGCAGGGCAGAAGTGCACACGGTGCAAGCACTTACACTGCTGGAAAGGAAGGAAACAGTTTGTGTACAGCAGGAGGAGACTGTTAAGTCGCAGTACACAAGAGTCTAAGATGACACATTTTGTTTTCAGATTTCTTTCTTAATTTGTCCCTTATCCTTCTTCACAGGAACTTGAGATGCAAGCTCGGGCACACGGACTGTCCCTTGTTCCATCTACAGGCCTTTGCTCCCCTGATATGGTCAACAGGGTCATCAAACAAGAGCCCGTGCTGGACAACTGCAACCAAGACATCATGCCACACCACACAGACCTGTCTTGCACTACCACCCTCGATCTCACTGACGGTACCATCACCTTCAGCGACAACATCGGAAACGTGACTGAACCAACTGGCACTTATGGTGTTCCTGCCAAAATGGGTTCCAAACTGGAAGATATCTTGATGGACGATACCCTCTCCCCTGTCGGAGTGACTGACCCACTACTGTCCTCTGTCTCTCCTGGAGCATCGAAGACAAGTAGCAGGCGGAGCAGCGTGAGCATGGAAGACACCGACCATGCTTGTTAGCATATACTTGGCACACCTTTCATAAACTGCTTTTTGTTTCTTGATCAGTAGATGAAATAATTTACCTTTTGTAGAATTTTTTTGATTTTCCTTCCTTGTGCTTCATCAGTAGCCCAGTGTGTGTGAGTGTGTGTGTATATATTATATATATAGGAGTTTTTTAGCATTTTTGTGAAGAAACTTGTATATTCTATTTTAAAACTACCAATGCCTCCAAAATATTGTACAGCGTATGTACAGTATCTGTGAACTGGATTCGACAAGAACTTTGAACTGGTCAAATCTACTCAAAGCAATAGAATTACAAATGAAGAGTCTGTTTCTACTGGGGGAGGGAGGGGGGAATCATAGAACTGTAAATGCAACCTATTTACTTGGAAACAATGTAAAGTTAAAGAATGTAAAGAAACAACAACAACAAAGTCCAATTTGTAATTGTATGAATTGAATAGTGCTGCCTTAAAGATACAGTGTCCCTCAAACGTTGGTCTTTACATGACAAGTGTTTAGGGAGAAATCCCCACCCTACTCCACTCAGAATACAAACAAAAACCAAAAGTGTTGAGACATCCTGATTGTGTTGATTGTGCTAGAAAATGCCGTTGCCGAAAATTGCAGGGAGATGAGAGTCTCTTTCTCAGAGTGCCCTTTAATTTTACTCTGAGCTGATTCAGGTTTTCCTTTCGATCATGGTTCGAGTTTTTCTCTTGGATTTTCGTTTTGGTTTGTAACACGATGCTGACTTGCCAACAGCAACCCAGGCAGGAGCACTCTGAGTTGGTACCAACTCTTTGGGCAAAAATCGATGAATTCTATCAGCTGGGCAGATTATGTTGTACATATCTAATTGGCTTTGTTTTTTCTTTTTAAATTGCATTGTACAGTTACTTTTGATTTGCATGGATTCCTTAGTTACCCTCAACTTTTTGTTTTAAATATATTTGTATTTCATTTGTAAGGTTTTTTGCCTCTTAATATTGCAACGATTTTTTGACATTTTTAAAACTCATTGGAAGTTTTCTGCGTTCTTTGTAAACACTTGAAAGGAAGCTTTTCTGCAGGGGTCTGTGTTTTAAGAGAGATTTTGAGAATATTTTGTATATTACAGTCTCACTTTGAAGATGTTTTTAAACGCATTTAAGGTAGAGTACAAATTTAGATTAGGTAATAAAACGACTCTGTAGAGAAACTGAACTTACATATTTATTTTTAGTGATACAGGAAAAAAAAGTAGTAATATGCTTGGAAACATAACTATGTAGTTAATATACCCGTTATAGCAATTTGTGTTTTATTTCAGCTCTGGCGCTGACATAAGGAAAAAAAAAAACAAAAAAAAGAGTAAATTTACTGTATCTGCAAATAACTGTTACTTGATAACAATGTTATTAATTTTTAACATGCAACCATGTTGTAAAAGTAGTTTGGTGCATTATCTACTCAAGTGTAGTCCTATGCAATAACGGTAGTTCTACTCGTATTATATCAAGCCTAGGTGTTTTACAGAGGTGACGCATGGTGTTCCGAGCTAGGCGGATCGAATGGATTTCCAATGGCAGCCTACAGCTGACTCGCAAGCGGCAGGCAGGCGTATCTCGTTCAGAATGAAGTGCCTTAAACTCTAGTTGTAGTCTTCCTTGACTAGCACTGACTGAAGTGTGGCATAGGAGAGAGCTTTAGGGTGATGTTTTATAGGATGTTGAGGTGTAGCATGGTGCCTACGTATAGAAAACAAAGAGCTTCCCGTTCTCCTTCGTGCTACACTGGAAATGACATACGATAAATGAAATGGTTAGTGACTTGAGCGCCAGTTTGGCAGGATTTATAAGGAAACCTTGGTCTCAGCAGTTAGTGTTCAGCAATCAAATGTGAATCAGGTAGCAATGGGACAGCAGGGGACAAGGTCAGGTGTTCCCTGGCCTGTGGCGTGGCTCGCTGAGCTTTCACCCAAACATTTCCCCGTGGATGGTTCTTGAAGTGTCCCCTGCCTGGCCCTAGTGGCAAAGGGCTCCACGGGGGCACAGCTTGCTGTTACGGTACTCCGGGGTCTACGTTCGTGTTGCTCTTTCTGTGGCTGCTGCTGGCTGTGTCCAGCCGTCTCTGTTTCTGCTTGAGCAGCGAGCTGTGTGTTAGCATTGATGCAACCACCAGGTTGTGGCTTTTTTCTTTCTTTTGGGGTTTTGTTTTCTGTTTTTTTGAAGGAGGAGCTGGATTTAGAGTATAATGATGCCTCTCCCCCCCACCCCAGACAGCTTCTGGGAATGTGTCTTTCCTCTAGGGTAGAGAAGCTGTGGCCCAATAGCTTGCAGGATGCTCTGTGGGCACTGTGGTCCTCAGGCAGGGAAATGTTCCAGTTCCCAGCAAGGCAGCTTGCTCTGGGTCAAGTATGTGGGTATAGGCTTCTGGTGCTGCTGTTTGGTCAGGGTGGCAGGTAAAGGAAATCAGGGCTGTAAAATGATTGCAGCTGTAACACAGGGCTGCGTTACCCTTCGCCATTACAATGGGACAGCTCTGCAGCCTTGTGCAACAAAATCAGGTGTGCACTCTGGAGTGTAGTCACTGACAACCACTGAATATATCAACTAAGGCTTTTGCTTTGGCATGTCTTTTTTGCCATGCTGGGCATTCAGGAATTGAAGTCTGGACTGTAAAAATAACTATTTTTACAGCTCATGTGTAACCACTGGTACTTGCTGACAGCTGTGACTTCTGATACTTTGGCTACATAGTGTGTGGAGATGAGTTAAGATTCAAGGAGAACAGTTACATCAAGAGCTGGATTTCTTGATACAAGTCACTGTGGCCCCAGCAGCTGAGTGGTGTGTTCCCTGTGCGTTGGGTTGCTCTGGAGTAACATGTAACTCGGCTGTGACCTGCTCGCTCTTCACCCCATGTTTCCTTAGGTTACAGCCCTCCTCTGAGTTTGCTCAGCCTTTGGATAGCAGCACATTGACACCGCAGTGGGGAGGGACATCTCTAGGAGACATGGACCTCCAGGCGGGTGCTAAGTGGAGATGTCTGCCCATTTGAGCACTGTGGGACATGTGGCCGTGATGTTTTACAGGGGATCAGTGGCAGGGGACAGAGACAGCCATTACAGGCAGGGTTTGGCATGAGCTAGTGGAGTGAGATAGTCAGAAGTTGTTGCCCAGTCTGATAACGGTGTCTAGTGTGACACTGGGCCAGCAGTGGCTTCCCTGAGTGGGTAGACAGGATATCTACCAGTGCTCACTTTGCCAAAGCCATGCAACAAGCAGGAACATGCAGAGAACCACAAAGTTCTTCCTTACTGCTTTTGGCCTATAAAGCAATATTTAACTCTTACAACCTGTAAAAGCAAAAAGAAGGTACGTAAGGAAAGCACAAAGCACAAAATAATGCACTTACATTTATGTTGACATAAAATGCACTGGGGGGGAAGCTGATGTTGATAATAGTATAAATACCTATATTTCTTGAAAAAGTGACATTAATTACTGCCTCTTGCTATGATGCTTGGTACTGTAATGTTGATATTCATCTGCTGTTGACTGCAGCAATAATTTGTGTATGGTCCATAGCACTGTAAATTATGGATCAGTATTAATGTATCCAATGAAATAATTTGAACTGTTGTTCTTGATAGATGGATTAAAGCATTTGGTTTTTCACATACGTCTGTGTAAGCCACTCGTTTTCAGTGTAAGTGAATCTCGTTTTTCCATGCATTTGAAGTCCCAGCAGCGCTCCTGTGTTTGTGACCTGGCGGTGGATGTGTCCATGTTCCTGACCTGCTGTCAGTCAAGAGCCCCTGTTACACCACGGCTGTCCAGTTGTGTTTGTATGGTGGTAGCACGGTGCGGCAGAGCGATGGATCAGGTCCCACTTGGGCTTTGCAAATACACACCAAAGTGGATAGACCTAAAGGTTATGGTCCAGCATGAGGAACATGGCAAAACATCATTGCCTCTCTGCCCTCCCGTGGGCTCTCCCTCCCTTTTGCCTGTTTTGGCTTGGGCTTAAACCACAAGAGACCACTCTCTCTCCTGCCCTTCTCAAAGAGGTGTCCACCAAAACCACTACAGCTCCATCGCCCTTTGCCAGAGCCCTGTGTCAGGCCTCGGGGTACCTGCCCCTCTTTGCCTTGCTGTCACTTGCGCAAAGGCACCCCACTGCTAACCTCTGCATAGAGAGACCCCAGTCCTCCCTCTGCTCACCCCTAGGTTGCTCCTCTGCACCCTCCACTCACCCAACACGCAAACAGCAGCTCCTGGCTTGTGCTGGTGAGGAACCACCTTTGTGTCTTCCTGTCTTCATTATCTTTCCCTGTCTCTCTGTTGCTTTCATCTCTCCTGGTCTTGTTCTTCCACAGGCTGTCGCTTCCTGTGCGTGGTGTCCTCGCCATCTCTGTGGACGTTGCTGCAGCAGCGGTGGTGGTTAATGTGTATTATCTCATGGGTTTTAAACCCTGAATACCAACCACAGAAGTTTTGAATTTGGCCTATTTGTGTCTCGAAAATCTTATACGTGTTAGGAGCAGAAAGTATTTAATTCAGTTGCCATTAAAAATTACTGCCTGTCTTGCATCATTCAGCTTAAAAACCAAACAGGCAAAGTGCTGTGTGAAACTGCCTCACTCTGCTAGGACCACAGTAGAAAAGCCCTGCTCCCTTTTTGTAGAAGACATTTGAGTTAAGGCTTGAGTGTTTACAGTAGGTTTTGTAATGCTATTTCTGTAGAGATTCAGCAGAGTATTAGAATGTGGCGTCATAGTATTGCAATAGGAAATGTATTTATCATCAGCCTAGGATATAATTTCTAATTTGAGTTCTTAGATGTATTTTGGCTTTCCTGTTAGTGGTCAGTTGTGCTACACTGCCTTTTGAGAGTGAATTTCTTGCTGTTGGGAGCAGCCCCAGATTTGGCTGGGTTGGAGAACCCAGGAGGAGCAGGAAGAAAACCCATCACAGGGTTAGTGGCTCAGTGTGTGCCAGCAGAGGTGGCAGCAGGTCTGCTCAGAAGCCTTCTAGTTCCTTTGGACAAGCCTGGGAAATGCTGTGCAGGGTAAGAAAGTGGGTGTTAAAGATAAGGCTGCCAGAACATGGAGGGGTCTGGGTTGCTGGGGAGGGCTGTGGCTGTGGGATGCTGCAGGGCTCACCTGAATGACGAGGCGGCTCAGCAGGACCCTGTCACACCAATGACAGCGTCACCATGTCACTGCACCGTGCTTTCCTTCCAAGGGGATGCACTTGGGAGCCTGTCGGCTCCCAGTGCCAGGAAGGAGATGGGGATTGCACAGCCGCAGGCTTGGAGCCGCAACCAGATCAGAGGCTCCACACAGCAAAGGAGGTTCCTGAGGTTGTGGTGAATCACACAGATTGCCTTTCATAACTTTACATTTGCTGTAGGGCATCATGTCGGAAGCTGATGTATGCACTCTGTTGTACTTCTTACACATTAGAAAAACAGCCGATTATACAACCCCATCCTGACTTACTAAAATCAATAAGACTTACGGGATGCTGGCTCACGGGTTAAGTGCATGTGCACTGACCATCACCATTTTCTTTGCCTGTGAGCCAAAGTGTGCCCTTCCCTGAAAGTGCTTAATTTTTAACCAAGTTTGTGTGAATGACTCTCTTAGCAGCAGCTCATGTTGATCTCCACTGAGGCCTGAGGCAGCGCTTTCTTCCTTGTTACAACTTTCTCACGTAGGTTGCAAAGGAATGAGAAGAATTCAACAATTCAACTCTGCCAATGCTGAACATGGACAGATGCATGTCTGAAGGAGGAGAAGGCAGCTCCCAGCCCCTTGTGCTGTCACTCTTCTACCCCTCCCTGCACTTCCTCAGGCTGGGGTTGCTGGGGTTCAAGCGCCTTTGTACTCTATGATCATAGAGGGAAATGATGGTTCCTGTGACTGGTCTCTACATTAATGCTGTCCAAGACCTGTGTGAGGCATAGAGAAGGCTGCTAAGTGAGTAGGACAAGCCAGAGCATGCAAAACATCTAAATATTGATCTCTCTTTTAATGTATTTATAGAAATCATCATGGGGTTGATGTACACAGTTGCACATTGTGGATGCTGTCTCAAAGGAGCTATGGAAGAAATCCTCGGCGACCAATATATCTGCGGTGGGCAGGACCCTCCGTCAGAGGCTTTGGGAGCCAGGCAGAGCCTGTCAGCAGTCACCTCGCTATACCACCAGTAGGTTGAGCAGCTGCAATCCTTTGGGAAGGAGGGCAAGTGCCTGGCTCTAGCATGAAATCCATCATCCGAGTGTGGAGCTCATCCTGCAGGAGCAGGGCTGGTGCTGGTAAGGGTATACCATGTCCCTGGGGTGTTCTCTGGGCTCTGAGCGGGTTTGGTAGATGGAGCACAGAGCTGGGGACTCTGTCTCTATTAAACACTTTCTTTGCTCTCCTGCATTTCAGCAGTGCCTCTCCAGAGCTCCTGCTCCTGCTGCCTTTCTTCCTTTCTGCCTTTGATAGCAGCCAGAGTTAGGCACCAATTAGAAAAACAGGGAACAGCACACTTGTGGGGCTGCATCTTTCCTGCTGCGAGGCTTCAACGTGGGCAGGCTGCCTTCACTGATCATGCCTGCCGTGGTGATGATCTCGGCATCACTGGCCGGTGGCATTCCCTGCAGCACAGCATTAGCTCCATCCCAGCACAAGCAGTGAACTCGCCTTGCTCTGTGGCAAGCCATGATTTAACACTGTCATTCACAAACTGTTTCTCTGAACAGAGTGTGTAATTGGTACTGGTGGTGCTGGCTCCAGCCAGACGAGCGCAGGAGAGTTGAGCACATGTTGCACAGCAGAAGGTACAGGGCATTTGCTGTTACATTCAGCGCTGTTTGTTTAGCCACTTCAAACACATCCAGTCAAATCTTTTAGTGCCTTCAAGACCTCTGGCCTGCTTCTCATTTTACATTGGGTACATTGACCAGACATGTGAATAATAACTGCTTAGATACTCCTTTATTAATCACAGAATTTGTATCAGAAGGGATCTTATTAAAAATATCCAAGTTCATAATCTTTATCTTTTCTTGCTTCTTTTTCCCTGCCGAAAAGCAATTCCTAGAGCAGGACGTTGCAAAAGAAATTACTTCAGAACATGTATATAACAAAATAATTTCTTGTTCTCGGACCACTAAAGTAATTTTAAGCAAAGAAATCTATGAAGAACTTGTGCTGAGGAGAACCCAGCCATGTCCTGTATGGCTTTCTGCTTTTCTCTTTGGAGTAATACAAGATTGGAGGTAATAAGAAAATAAGCAGAGATTTTTAGGTCTAATGATAATAGTTCTGTTTGAAAAAGCAAGAACTAAATCAAAGCTGAATAAATGGAAACGAATTAAATTCATGCTAGACATGAAAAAAAAAAGCAAAAAAGCACTGCAAACAATGAGGTGTATTTTAAAAAGTCATTGTTTTATTAATAATACTTTCCACCTCCTTCCCTTGATCTTCCGATGACAAGCCTGGCAGGGACGCTCTTTTTCAGACACTGAAGCAATTTAGCTGCTGTCACATGCCTTTCTTGATATCCATGTATTAGTCACACAGCCGTTTTATGTTCTTTAGCATATTTTAGTATATAATTAAAAATGTGGCTGGCTGCTACTAAGCAACCAAGCACGTCAGGGGTTGATTGTGTTCTGTCACCCGCAGCAGAAGGGAGGGTGAAAAATAATAATCATGTGTTCACTTTTCAGTCTTAATTGTGCTTCAGCTCCTTTGATGTGTTGTTACACACACACCGGCTCCTGAAGATGGAGGCAAAGCCAGAGTGTGGGAATGGCAGGTGACCTGCAGCCACACCACTGTCATTGAAGCACGTCATCAGTCCTAGATGTTGGGCTTTTAATGTGTATGTGTGGTTTGGGACTCTTCTGGGCTCAGTTTGGCTGAACCCTGCCAAGCTGCTGCTTGGTTTTCCATGGGTCTGAAGTGCTAAATACCTTTGGGATTCTGACAGTCTCTCTCTGGACGTTTAAAATAGGCAACTCAAGTTGATGTTTGGTATCCCTTCCATGTAGATCAGTAGGAGTAAGACTGCTGCACGGAAGGACAGTGACTGTTGGGCAGCTCATAATCAGGGAATCATAGAATGGTTTGGGAGGGACCTTAAAGCTCATGTAGTTTCAACTCCCTGCCACTGGCAAGGACACCTTCCACTAAATCAGGTTGCTCCAAGCCCTGTCCAACCTGGCCTTGAACACTTCCTGCACTTCATTCATTTCTAGATTACCTTACATGGAAAATGGCCCATCCAGCTCCTGGAGAGGATGTAAACCACTCACAAGTGTACCCAGGTGATCACTGTAAACTCCAGGAGAGAAGCATCAGAGCTACAGGTCTCTGGACCCAGGTTGTCTTCAAGAATTGGCCAGCACCAGATGAGGCAGCGGTAACATGCACCTCCCCTCCTGGAGCACACTGCCCCTCAGCACTGCTGTTCTTGGGGTTCCCTCACAATCCTAAAAAGTTCAGGCCCTCATCTAGCCTCCTGTTGCACTGACACTGCAGACAGCTTCCTTGTGAGCAGCAGTGATACTTTCCCCTCCTGCTGGCTGCTGTCTGGAACCGTCTGAATGAACCTATGTTTGATGATGTGCAAAGAGAACAGAATTTCAACTATATCCTCAGCCACTGGCTTGCTTAACTCAGGGCATTCAGGGATTATTTCTATGGGAAGACATGGCCCTGAGGATGTGCTCTTACGCTGTTTGCTGCAAGGGCAGTATGCCAACTCCGCTTGGTAAGGTGGTACCATCTGTGTGAAAGCCCATCCTGAAGCTAGAGCAATGCATAGCTCTGAAGAAGGGATGAGGGAGCATTTTTGTGTATTTTTAGGCACATCTCCTCCAGGCTGAAGAGGAAAAGGTATTTATTATGTTAGTTCTATTCCTCACCTCTCCAGCATCTGTGTCTTGAGCTTGTGCAAATGTCCACAGGCACACACTGAGTGCAGACATGAAATCATTGTTTAAAAAGTTTTCCAGTTTTTAACAGCTTTTATTACTTCAGCAGAACAGAAGCCAGCACAGCAGCACAAACAGGTATAGCGTAAGGGGAAAAAAATAATGTTGTAAATAATTCAAAGGTTGTTTGTTGATTGTGATTCCTTTGATTCAACCTCCACAGAGAGGGAGGACATTGCCCTTACATTTTCCAGTTAGCATCTGATGTACAATCCACAGTGAGTCTGTCAGGATCCTGAGACGTGGCACTGAGGCTGCCTGAAGATGATGAACTCACTTGGAATCCTCTAATTACTCCTGGTTTTCTGCAGTTCACCTTTATCTACTTGGAAAGCACCGTGATGGAGAAGAAGCCCCAACCAGGTATGAGGATACCCATGAGTGATGCTCCCTCCATAGGGATGCCTGGGAGGTTCCATGGAATAGCCTGGAGCTCAGCTTTGTCCACAGGCAACACTAATGCAAATTGTACCCTATTTGTCACACCACCTGCAGGGGTTGTGCAGTAAAACCATCGCTATACATTTTTGCACCAAGATGAGTCTTGCCAGCGCATCCTCAGTATCTTAAGAGTCCCAAGACATAGGACTGCCATGCTGTCAAGATACAGCTCCCTTTGTGCTTCAACAGAAGCGGTATCTGCTGATTTGTGGCTGTGTGACAGCAGCTATAATTCCCTTACACCAGGAGCAACAGCTGGCAGCTGAGTTACTTTTTTAGCTAGCTTGAGTGAGCTGAGAAAACAAGAACAACTCAGAATGCCAAAACCAGTGAAGGACATAACCCATTCCAAATATTTTCTATAGCACAGAGGTTTTTCGCGGTGCCATGGAGATGCCCCGCTTCTTTTAAATGCTCCATGAGCCACATGCACCTCCTGACTTCAGGGGTCCAACAACAAGCAGTGATGGGACAGTGCTGGGCAAGGTCATAGCAGCCCCCAGGTTGGATTAACCAAGAGAATTAATAAATACTGCTCACTACCTCAAAGAAGACAGGTTGCTATGAACTACGCTATTGGCACTCAGTGGTTTCACTTCTGAGACACCACTTCTTGAGCACTAATGAATTCCATTTTAAGTAGAGCGATTGAAAGAGGTAAATCAGATCAGATAATACCAATATTCTTCTTGTTCCACACAGCTCTGGGGTGTAATCCTGCCCACTAACTTACGATGTGAACAACTCCACTTGTGGGGCAGGACCATCAGCTCAGGCTCACACATCTCAGAGAGCAGCTGGTTTTTCTTCCATCTCCGTCTTGCAGTCCCTGACCCACAGCTTGTATGCTCTTTCCAGGGTCTCTTCACTAGTGTCATTGAATATCTCTGTAAAATAAGACTCGTCGTTAACTGCACATTAGAGAAGCTTTTCTTGCTTGCATGTGCTAATTTGCTATGGGGGAGAGTAGCTCCTTCAGTTTATAAGAGTCTGAGTTCTTGTGAGCGTGTAGAGATTGAGCTTCCTGGAAATAGAATGCATGGATACTGATGCAAGAGATCACAACCTGGTCCCATGCATTGCTTCTATGTCAGGGGCTGGGTGTTCTGGTTTTTAATCTTATGAGTGTTTAATCCCTGCTATTGAACAGATACTAGTTAGTTTTCAAGTTTTATTTCTACACATAGTAATACCTTTAATTCCTTTTGCCAAGGATTATTTAATAACTGTTTTCAAGTATTACAAAGGAATTGGTTTTCCCTTATGACATTGTTGGTTTGTCTGCCAGAGCAGTGCATTTAGACTGCCAGTTTGCAAACACCTTTGCAAAGTGACTTTGTCAATCATACTGCAATTAATTATACTCAGTCCTTAACTGAGCGGTTACACACAAGGGAAGGATCCTGTCTTTCAGTGGATGTATTGAGATGTTAAGGAAGTAAAAGTAAAAGCAGAAATGTACAACTGCTGAACTAAGGGCATGTTTTCCAGCAAGTCACTGTGCTGGGATGCTCATTGGCCACCAAGCACCCACTCCTGGGTCTCCCTGATGTCCCTCATTGCAGTACCTGCTACACCGAGGCCAGTGGGGAGAGGCATCCGGGGCTGTCCCCCACTGTGCTTCAGGCGCTCCACGAGGGCTGTCTGGATGAGGGGCCAGCTGCAGCCCCTGTGCCACACGGGCAGCTCCAGGCCCCTCATGCACTGGATGATCTGCTCCTTCTCCTCAGTGGTGATGAGCCCCCGTGCGTGGGCAACGTACGTCATGAATGCCATGTCGATGTTCACAGCTTCTCCATGCATCAGTGCTGGCAAAACCCTCTGGAACAGAGCAAAGGCATGTGGGAGGAAAGGTTTAGGTTGGTAAATAGTAAATAAGTGGGGTTTTGCTTTTCTAGAAGTACTCTGAGAATTGACATTCAACTCGCAGCAGTAAAAGTACAGGTTTGCTGGATGTTAGAGTCTTGTTATTTATGAGCTGCAGAGGATGATGTGTTTTACATGAGATTAATTACATCTAAAATCTCCCATAGGGATGAAGGATCTAATTTTCCTCCCATTCAAATCGCTCATGAAGAGCACCATGGGATGGAGGGCAGAGCTCTGAATCTTGCTTTAGGTCTAGTCCTCCCTCCTCATTCCTCAGTGGCAATTTCTGGTTGTCTTTGTGCTTTGGTAATGCCTGGTAAGAAGCAATATGTGGCCTGCAGTCTGAATAGGAAAATTAGGTGGAAGTGTGGGGGAAATGGGGCAGGGCAAGGGGTCTTTTTATCCAACAGGACCAGACTGGGTGCATTGGATGATCTGAAGTAGCATGTACAAATCTGGAGTTTAGCTCAGCTCCTTTTGCACAAGTTTTCATGCTGCTGATTGAAAACTACTTTTTCCCCTTCTTTATAATTTTCTGCTCAATGCATGTTGCATTATAAAGTCTGTCACTCACCATTTCCAGCTCTGGGCTTATAAGGTGACCAAAATCAACCAGTCTGTCCAGGTCATCCTCCCAGAGGTTGGGAGCCAGCTCTTCCAACATGGTTTCAATGGCAATCCTGGTAGTCTGCAGTGCAGCGTCCCTGTGGTCGGCACAGCCACTGCAGGACTGGAACTTGGTGTCCAACAGGTATTTTCCATGGCTCTTGAGCAGGTCAAACAGCCCTTTGTGTTTCATGAGTGCCATCTAGGACAAAGAACAGAAGAGGTAATTAAAAGATAATTATGTGGTCCTTGTATGTACTGTTGAAAATGCAAGTGTTTCAATAGACTGAACTATAAAATTATGTTATCATGTTATATACTAGCAAAGAAATCACAGAACGGTTTGGGTTGGAAGGGACCTTAAAAATCATCTACTTCCAACCCTCCAGTACCTGAACACTTGGTACATGGGCAATTTCTACCTCTGCAGCCTGAAAAAGTATTTCTATAGAAACAGTTCCTGGATAGCATGTGTATGTTTGGTGAATATCCAACAGGTCTCCAGGGAATGTAACCTGGTGATGTTACACATCTTGTCAGCTATGGTAAGTGGAGATGTGTACAAAAGGTGGTGTGGAAACGACCAGCGGGGCTCTGGTGTAATAGCAGAGATGATTGGAACACTTGGGATTGCTCTTTGGGCAAGGGAAGGTGGGAAAGCATTGCAATATAGAGAATCTGAGGGTTCAGAAGCACTTTCGTTGTTACATGTGTGTAATTTTTCCACCCTCTGACTCAGGCATTAACCCTGTCTTGCAGTGGAGAATGGTGACCTGTGGCTTTCCCAGTGACTGCCAGAAACCTCCAGATATCCTGGGGAGTTCCCACTGTGCAAGCACTGAAAAATGCTACTGATGAACTCATCTCTAATACACATTAATAGCCTGAACTCAGCTTTATCAAAAGTTTTTAAAGCTCTTCAGGCATAAACCCATTTACTGTGCACTTTCCAGGTAATTTTACAAGTAGAATTTGTCTCACGGTAGATGGATTTACCACACTCGACATACTCAGCGAGGTAGGTGCAAATGATCTGGCAGATTATTATTAATCCCCAGTATAATGAGCCTCAGATTCTCTGCCAGCAGTTCATTTGAGTGCTACAGGTCAGCCTCAATGGGAAGAGGCTTTTTTCCCTGGTTGTGCTGTGTCTATGTCTGGCCTTGAGTTCTGGGGTTTAATCCTTAGGGTTAGTACCAGGCACTGTATATAAAGGAAGTTCTAACAAGTTTAGTAGCTGTAAAAATATATATACACTCAGTGAGAGTTTACCAGTCCCCATGCAGCCTTGATGGCCCATTTTCGTTTCTATAAAGTGGTTTATGCAATGCCATGGATGCTGATGAACTTTTTACCAGCATTGTGGCCTTTCAATACTTAAAATGAATTTATAAGGAAGATGGGAACTGATTTTTTAGCAGGTCCTGTTGTGATAGGACAACAGATAATGGTTCAAATTAAAAGAGGGGAGATTCAGACTAGATATAAGGAAGACTTTTTTTATGATGAGCTTAGTGAAACACTGGAACAGTTGCCCAGCGAAATGGTAGATGGCCCATCCCTGGAAATCCAGCATGAGGTTGGACGGGGCCATGAGCAACCTGATCTACTTGAAGATGTCCCTGCCTGTTGCAGAGGAGTTGGACTAGATGACCTTTAATGGTCCCTTCCAACCCAAACTGTTCTATCATTCTGTGATTTCAGCTTTGGAAAGCTGCAGTTGCAAAAGTCCATACCTTTAAAATTTCACCAAGGCCGTTGGAGATGTGTCGCCGAGGAATGCTCTGGATGAAGGATCTATCCAGGAAACTGGCTACAGGCGGTGTGTAGCCCCCGAGCTTGTTCTTACACTGCAGAAAATTCACCCCTGTCTTTGCCCCCACACTGGCATCAACGTACGAGAGGAGGGTGGTTGGGACCCGAATGTATGGAGTGCGCCTTCTATAGAGCGATGCGGCTAGTCCTACGATGTCCAGGCAGACGCCTCCTCCGATGGCGATGATGGGCTCGGTTCGCCTGTCAATGCTGAAGTTCTGGACTTCTTGCAAGATGTTCAAGACCAGGTCCATGGATTTTGTTTCCTCAGTGGTAGGCAGGGCAAGGATTTTGTGCTGAACATCATTCTCTTCAAAGTATTCTCTGACTTTGGAGCCATAAAGTTCGTCAACGACTTCATCTATGACAATGAAGCGCCTCAGCTTCTTGTTGCCACTACTGGCTAGCTCTAGTTGCTGGGGGTCAGTAATGTGACCCCAGAGCAGAGTAGTGTTAGCAGGATCCAGAATATTGTACGTTTCCACCACTTTGTAGCAAAAATAGATGGGAGCTTCAATCGTCCAGGAAATCCCACCTTCGGAGATGCATTCACCTCTGGTAAGGGTCAGAAAACATGGCTTGAAATGACTATGTTCCTCTTGTATACTTTGCATGTCTGAACTAGTGTAAGGATGTAGCCAGGAGGTGGGGAATGTGGAGTGTCCTGCCTGTGCACTGCAAAAATGTGGGGCTGTGAGGGTGGGATGTCTCTCCTAGGTGTCAGGGCTCAATGATAACATAGGTCTGGAGCATGTTATTCATGCTGGAAGTTGAAAACCCCAGCAGAAAACCCCAGACCAATCATTTCAACTTCCAAAAAGAGAGTGGGGAAAAGATTGCCAAAATTTTCCAAAGTATTTATGGAGAAAACATCCTCTGCCCAGTATATCTGGGTGATAAGAGTTGATTTATTCCTACACACAGCCGCACACCTCCATACCAAATAGTGCTTCTGCAATGCTCCAGTTGAAACACTGGATTTCTTAACCTTGACAGAGCTATGATAGAAATTTCTCCCAAAGAGGGAAAATAGTGATTTGAGAGTTGGGAAAGATTTCCATACTGGAGTTTTAAAGGATAGACAAAAGCCTACAAAGCCAGCATGTAGTATCTTAAAACAGTGAAGGGGACAGCCCTACGACTCATTGCTTCTGTGAGGCAGGGGGAGCAAGGGGGAAAAGAAATGGCTGGTTTAGTTTGTTTGAAATCAAGGGGAGGGGGAAAGAGAAGGAAGCTGCAAAATCTATTTTATGTGAGATTTCTTCTAGAGCTGCAGTTGGGTAAAACCTGAAAGTTTCTGTGAACCTTTGTTTCATGTTTTGAATGAGCAGATGGCTCCTTGGATAATCAGATTTCACTACATGCCTGATTTCTTTCCACATGACTGAAATTTCTCTTACAGGTCTAAATAGATGTTTCTCTGCTTTCTCTACCAAATTGCTTCTAAGTCAGATTTCAAAGTGTTAAAGAAAAACAGTGAGGATTTTTACCTTCCAGAAAACTTCTTCTGGGCTTTTAAAATGCAACATTAGCATTTTAATGCACCAAATATACACCTTATAGCAGTACTTTAACTGTATGTGCACCCACCTCTGGCATGTGACCCTTCTAAAAGATGGGATGGTTTTGAATGTTAGTTGGTGGAATCAGCCTTGGGTGCCACATGGCACAGCTAGCACCCATTGCAACCTCTCTGCTGTATAAGAGAAGTAATGAACTTGAGGCTGAACATTCCTTGTTGGAGCATATGTCAGCTGAGGATTTTTGGGGGGTGCTGTGGCCCTAGGTGCATCCTGCTTTTGACTGAGGTCAAGCAGACTGCCTTTGGGTTTGCTGAGATCCTGTTCTACCTGCTGTAGCTCTGTCTGAGCAATGCTTGTGTGCAGCCGCAGCCCGTTGCCAGTGCTGGTGAAGATCCCTCCAACCTGATTGAGCAAAGGGTTAGACTTGTGACATGAAAAGCTGAGTATGAAAAATGCCAGAAAACTTCTGACATGAAAAACGTAGCTGAATTAGCGAAGACTTGCATCACAAACGGGGCTCCATGTGTTCATGACAAGGAAGATCCTGCAACTAAAGGGTAATTAACTGGAAAGAAATAATATCAGCAAAGAGCTGTATGTATCCTTGGGGGAGATTTGTCTCTCTCCTCTGTCTGAAGCAGCATAAGGTGACTTTGAGGGATGTGTTATGGCTTTTGCTCCTGTCAGTGACCTACCCTGTTTATTTTTCCCATCTAGGCATTTCATTTATCTGCAGCCATCTCTATAAATGCATCTCTCTCCATGCCTCTGCATGAGCATTTGCACACAAAGATTTCATGTACATGCAGGGGGTGGGGTGGAGAAGAGCCCAAATGCAGCATTCAGAAACCCCTGCCTCAGCTTTCCAGAAGTTTAAAGTAAACTTCCCATCTACAGAAGTTGAGGCTGTAGATAGAAGTTTTTCTGTAACTTGGCTAAATCATGCCAAGGATAACAGCAAATACTTGTGCTGCCAAGTTGCATTTTGAAGCCCATTGTCACACGGTTTTATATGTAATGGATTTAAGCTTCTTCAGTCTGAGATGCATCCCACCAGGGAGAGACCACACACTTTGGCTAGCCAGAGCAGTTGCCCATAAGCAAAATGAGCTCCTATACTTACATTTTTGCTTCAGAGACAGTTATCTTGTCCCCACAGCCAGAAAGGGCTTCTCCTTTCTTGATCCGGCACCACGTGCTCTTGACTCGCACCAGTTGGAAGTCTGTCTGCTGGGGCTGCTGCAGCACAGTGGCTGGCGCTGCTGTAGCAAAGGCCTGTTTGGACACCGGCATGCTTCCAGAAGGTAAGATCTCCCTGTCAAGAGATCTCCTGTAACTTGGTAGGTTACAGGAGACAAAAGGCTTTAAGGTGCCTTTTAAAGGCTGCAGGTGACCAGGTGTTGGAAGGGGAGGTCTTGTCTCTGCAGGGGAAACTAATTACAAAACTAAGCTTACCTAATGCGGGATGCATGTTAGGGATGGCAGGAGCTTTTGAAGACACGTGCAGGTACCGGGATGGGGTTGTGTAATCGGCTGGTTTTATAATACGTAAGAAGTACAATAGAGTGCATACATCAACTTCCGACATGATGCCCTACAGCACATTAAAAGTTATGAAAGGCAATCTGTGTGATTGGCTACAATGTCCTTCACTTTGCTGTGTGGAGCCTCTGATCTGGCTGTGGCTCTAACCCTGTCTTATGGGGTGAGACAGGAGCAGGAGCATGGGGCCACTGTCGACACCAGCTGGCTAAACCTCTTTTAAGCTCACATTCCTGGCATTCTCTTGCGTTGGAGGAACTGCTTTTTTCTTTTTTTGATGTTGTTTTTCGGTTTTATGGTTCAAAAAATTTAATCAGAGAGAGTTTATCTCCTGAAGGGCTCTTTGGGGGATGAGCTGAGTTTTGAGACCTCACCTCCCTGTCCCAAAGGCACCTTGATCCTGTGGGGTGGACTCAGCCAGAGGGATGAATTCCCTTTCTCTAGGGATTGATGCGTGGTGAGGTGACCAAGGGATGCACAGCTCATCTTCCAGCTGGGGCTTTCAGAGGGCCCTAGGCTCAGCTTGCCACGCCAAACATTCCCTTGGCATCCAGCTCTGTGTGCTGAGCACAGGGGAGACCTCCTTTGATTTCACCAGCAGCTCCTGAAGGTACAAACCTGTCTTCACCATCTTCTTGTCCATGTTTCTAAAAGCTGTCCAGAAACAATCAAGAAAACCAAAACCAGGCATAAAAGGAGAGACTGGGAAAAAAAGGTTCTTCAAGAGCCCATCGGACAAGACCACTTCATTGCATTGAAGATGTAACTACAGCCAAACTCACTTAGGAACCTACATTTATCTCAGAATTATTTTGGGAAAGAGACAAACCCATAAACTTTAAAGCAATGTAGCCCTGCTTCAGGAAGGATAATAATTCGTAACATCTAGTTCTCACTGTTAGCTTCATCCCTTGGTTGCAAAGGGGACAGCTTGTTATCACCATTTTACAGAAGAGGAAAATAGAGTCATTGGAAGAGAAACAACTTGCCCAAAGTCACCTCCAAAGCTAGTGGAGGGTGGATTAGATGGCATACTAAAGCTTTTGGCCAGTTTATCAAATTCTAGTCTGAAATTTTAACTTCCAATCCAAACACAATTTGGATTGCTTTCTGCAGGCACTACAGGTCTAATGCAGTTTGTTTACTAACTCATAAGATGGAATAATCTTACACATGCGAGGAGGTCTGTCCTCTTCGCCTTGTTTATTTGTTTTGATTAATAGCAATCCACTGAGCACTGGGACTCACTTTATTTGCTTTTCTTTCACTCTTCTGTCCTATGCATTTACTTATTTTCTGTTTATACTTCCCTGTTCTATTCTGGGGGCACTGAAATGTCTTCAGTTTCATTCTAGAAGTTGGCAAAGTGACTTTCCAAAATCCAACTGCTTGCCGTTGCCAAGGCCTGCCATGTCCTTGTACCATTGATCCTGCAGAAGGGATGCCAAGAGCCTTGAAGCAAAGACCTGCTCCCTACAGCTTGTTCACCTCCTCTGCCCAGCCCTGGACTCTTGGCATGCTTTGCAGGTACATTGAGTTGGTCCTTGACTGAAGAAGCACGGGTTGATACTTCCCAGAGCTGAAAGATGCTGCCCTGGTTATGGGGTAGTCCATGTTTCTTCATTAGCTTCGGTTTGAGTTTCATCTGCATGAAGAGGAGACAGCTGGCTGACCTCAGCTCCATCACATGCTTTTTAATTACTTTGCTTTAATTCCTCACCATTTTCTGCTCCAACTCTGCTGCAGGCCAGCTTAGGCTTTTGGATACCTTGAACATTCCCACTGGTTCCTCCTGATGCCTCCTCCAGCCAGTGCATTCCTGAGACCCTTTCTGGGGGTGCAGGTCAACTGGTACACGTGTGACACAACCTTCTGCTGCCCATGCAGAGACCTGGCCTCTGAGATGAACCCAGAGCAGGGGCTGTGCAGGGCAATGATGATCTCATAGCTATGGACAACTTGTAGGTAATCTGGGGTTCAAAGTCCTGGGACTTTTTTGGCCTTGTACCTGATGCTTTAGCTGGGAGACATGTCTGTGCTATGTAACCAGAAGGTTATGAAACTGCTGATTACCTCCTTGGGAGCCAGCAGCTTCCTGGGGTCAGGATGTGAGCATTGCTCTTATGTAAAGAGAAGGCACTGAGAATCTTTTCTCTTTTCATGTGAGGTGGGGTTGGATCTCACCTGCTTCTGTGCTCTGGGTGGGGGCAGGCGGGTGCAGGCGGGGGAGGGGGGCACCAAACGCGGGGGG